>NC_142185.1:14663532-14814758 GCF_026936395.1 Plectropomus leopardus | reverse complement strand
TCTGAAAAGTAGCAGTAAAATACTGTACAGATTTTCTGCTGTAATATCGTTGATGTTTTTACAGCTATCTCTGTAGTAACTTGACACGTGAGTGTTTTGTGTATAACGTCTGTGGGTTTACCTCCACATAGAGGATGGGGAAGATGCCAATCTTGTCTCCCAGCATGCCCTCTGCCCAGTTCTCGTCCACTCGCCTGATTACTGTCAGTACCTCATCCTGGGGAGAGAGGAAATGAGTGAGACTCCACAGACTGTGTGTGTACACCTCCTGTGGTCAAATAATAGCTTTTTAGTTATTTTTGTATCATTGTGTGATTTTGAAAACAAAGGAAAAGATAAAAACCACAAGGATTTGGTCTAAAACAAAGCACCTTAGCCACTTAACAAGTGGATGACTGGGATCCAAGACGTTTTTTTCTGCTTTGTTGAGGTACCTGAATCTACAGATCTCTCCTAAAGTGGTTTACTTAATCCTTAAAAAAATGTGCTTAAACTTTCCTCATCATTTTTATGTGCTTTTGTTGGATTGCCAGAGCAGAGAGTGATGCTTAATGTAAGTAAAAAGTGGCATTTGTGCAAATATCAAGCATACTGTGCTTTTCCAAGATATCCATGTTTATAGATTGATGGGCAGCTACTGGTTTCAAATAATTTCCGTTGCCTTCATTTTGTTTATGCAATACTCTCAGTAATACTATATCCGACACACATTGAAACATATTATGTTGCTTGTTCCCCACACACACACCCACAGACTTCATCATTAAAGTGCTTCTCTTTTGCTCCTCTCTTCACATGAATACGAAGGTCTTGCTTAGACCATTAGGGATGGTAGTGATAATGCTGGTAGATGACTGCTGTGTGTTAGTCATACGGAGTAATTATCTCTCACATGAGAGAACAATATCACACACACTGGTTTCTACATGACAACACGAATAGGGCTCACCACAGGGGCACGCACCTCTGCATTAGTGTGTGACTTTGTATAATCTTCAGTCATTAACCTGTTGATTTCTTTAGCCCTTCAACGCTAAATAATGTTAACTCTGAGTGACTCATCATTATCTGTTAATCTGGATGTAGAGCACACTGTGTTTGAGAAAAGGTATCCATATCATGACTCTGCTTTGCATTGCTGGGATCAGTCCGAAAACACCTACAGTCAAGTGTACAGTACACTGTAATTTAATAATCTTTCTCTCTCCGCAGACACACAATTAGAGTGCAGAGACAGAGTGGATATGTCGAGCGTTCAGTCCTCACACAAATGAGTCTGTGTAACAGCAGGAACAGAAAATGATAAGCTTTGAGGAACAGAGCAGCACACGGAATACAAATGACTGTTTACACCAAATCCAACCTCAAGGTCTGAGTGTCTTCTCTCAGCCTTGTATCTCCGTCTCCGTCCCTTTCATAGTGTCATTTTAAGTGACACTATGACAAATGGGGATGATTTTGGACTTGGATGATTTTGGATCTTTCATTGATACAATAGCAGTAACACGTGGAAGGAATGGAAGGAACGTTAACAGAATGCAATGAAAAAAATGTTACATACAATTGTAACTCAAGGATTGGGTTATACATTTTTGTTTATTGACATTTATGCATCAAGACATAATCTTTCAAGAAAGATTCATAATGCAGCTGAGAATCAATTTTTTGCTCTACTTTGACTCACCCTGAAATGACTCATTGAAATCCTTCACAAATGCCACTTGTATAAATTAATTTTTAATAACAGAGAGAGACCCAGTCTGGAGGGGACCTGACAACAGCCAGACTCGAGGATAATTAGTCCAAAATGCTAAAATCCTAAATGCCATCGACTTTAACAGATCCAAATAAAGAGACACCAGTACTGGCTGGAGCTTGAATCTTCAATAAACAAGCAGTAATAAAGAGCAGAAACATTTTATCTTTCTTGGACTTCCCAGTTCACAGCTAACATCTCCTGCCAAAAAAAATCTATCTATCTATCCAGCTGAAGATGAATAACTACACTTCAATCACATCCCCTCTAGTATTTGACAAATATACATACAAGTCTGAGACCCACAACCCTACAAGACCCCGTCCTACTCAATTACACTGAATATAATTACATCTAATTACATTACAACAACTTCTGAGTTTTAGCACTGAAGGGTGCGGGAACCCTATTGACATTGGTCCTCGTGAAAGGTCAGAAAGGTGACCAGAGTCAGTGGAATTTGCAGCACAAAATATAGACAGACACAATACATAGTCATCTAGATGGACAGCAAAGAGATGCATGTATCAATCCAGTGTGAGGAATCAATATTCTCAAAGGTTTCTCACCCTGTGTTTAGGAGCTGCACTCCACATTAAAAATGATAATAGCATTGATCTGTAAAGTTTTTGAGGTTCATGGTGGTGTTAATAAATGCCGTTTTAGGGACTTTTGCATCTATAAAAAGCTTGTTATTTTCCTCCAGCTCCTTGGCAAAAAATATGAAAGAATTTGGATGCGAGCACAAAATATTAGCTGCCAGCATCTTCATTCCCAAAATATTACTGTCGGCTTTTAAAAATGTCTTCAGTCAAATCTTCATGGTCAGAGCACACTGGTAGTGATCGGAAAACCTTTGCAGGAAGCAGCTGCTACTGTATGTTGTTTCCACCCTTGAAATACCTCAAATCAGACCCACTGACTTACAGAGCTGACGACTGATATCAGCCACTGAAATCCCTCTCGTCTTACCAACACACACTGTGTTGTTAAAATGATCACAATAAAGGCAAAACTAAACTCATTAAAAAATTCCTCTTCCTAACACTATGCAACAGATTTTTAGAGTTTCTCCCATTGCCAGATAATTTCATATGAAGAAATGTTACTGCACGACAAAACTAGACTTACCACCTTATGGTTGTATGCCTCTGCAAATCACTTAAGTTTGACTTACAGTTTACATCAACGTCTGTCCAGACACATTTACAAAAATGACTGTAGAAAATGCCTCAAATATGGATGTTGCTGCAAAGACACTACAAATTTGGAAACATGGATGCTTCACAAAATTCCCCACAGTGGTACAAATGATCTATACAATCTGTACACTTTCAAAGTGGACACCCAAGATAAGTGTCACTGATTCAGTATCTGACCAACCTTAACCATTTTGGATATAAAATGTCATCATTTTACATTTTGTCCTGTCAGACATTTGTGTAAAATTCTGTCATGACTGACATGAGTTATAGCCAAAAACATGTTTTGCAAGGTCACAGTCATCTGTGCCGAATCTGAAGAACTTCCCTCAAGGTGTTGTTAAGATATTGCATTCACTAGAATGAGATGGACCAGGTCACTGACCTTGAGATTTGACCTTTTACCACCATTATCTGATCAGTTCATCATTGAATGCGAATGTTTGTGCCAAATTTCAAGGAATTTTCCTCAAGGTGTTTTTGAGATATCGTGTTCACGAGAATGGGAGTCAATAACACATGCATTATGTCAAACAACCACACAAATGGCCATGTCAGTGAAAGGTAGCACTTCAAAAGTAGTTTTTTAACAGCAGCATCTCACAGATTTGATCGGTTTAGCCGGGAACTTTGACTGCTTTGGATATAAATGCTGATCACATTATTGCATTATTTACAAAGTAGAATAAATGGAGTACAAGCAATATATGAAGGAGAAGGTAAAAAGGGCAGATCTCTTGGGAAGGCACCATGCAGGACATGAACTTTTTCATCCAGTTTGAAGCTGCTTTGGTTTTCATTCTGAGGGCCAGTCTGAAACGTAGAGTACGCACTGATAAATTATTTGTGTCCTGCAAAGAACCACCGTGGTTTAACACACAGATAAGTGTTTTTCTCTACTCTGTTATTTATGCTGTCGTAAACTGAGCCAGCCCTCTAATCTCCCTCCGTTGATTCATCCATTCAGCCTGTCCGTATTACACATTATTTGCTCTGATATAAAAACAATGTCCTCAGGTGAGTGTGTGTGTGCAGCATGTGTTTGTGTGTATGTGTGTGTGTGTGTGTGTTTACCTTGCTGAAGGCCAGACAGTCTTTATCCTGGTCTTTATCTTTGACCTCAAAGTCGTACAGCGCTTTGCCCTGGGGTGGTGTTTGGCTCAGGGGACGTAGCAACTGGATGTAACTGGCGGGCAGGAAACCATGGCAACCATTCAGCTCACCGTGGTACCAGTTGTCATCCACCTTGCGTCGCAGGATGATGATGTCACCCTTGGAAAATTGGAGATCGCCTGGTTCTTTTCCTTCGTAGGAGTAGAGGGCTTTACCGCAAGGCAGCGCTGGTATATTCTGAAAAAACAAATTACAAACATACACTTATCATACAAAGCAAGTATTTAACAGGAACCAAAACAAGACAGTCAAAATGTGATTATGTTCCTTATGATGGTGGGGAGCGACAAGTTGTTCCATTTCAATTTTGTTGTACTTGTGCAATGAAAATAAAGACATATTCTATTCTATTCTATTCTATTATATAGTGCAACTTCTTTTTTATCTGACCTAAAGTGACAGTGAGATTTCGGGCTGAATTTAGATTAGTCTGATTTAACTAAAATACAAGAAGTAATGTCTTTAAAGCTGTAGTTTGTTACTTTTATATAAATATGTTTGTTTTTTTTTTAAGTAACTGCCTCGTCTAGTGCTTCTATTGGCATTTGCCAGAATTTACCGCTACAGAACAAATAAACAAATAAAAAGAAAAATGTACTGTAAGTGCCTTTCTTTTCAGGCCTCTTAACCCCTTGAAACCTGAATCAATATCAGTCTTGTACTCATTTAGACGCCTTTCACAAGCTATGTGACCCCTTGAAACCGGAGAGAATTTGTTTGATTTCTTTTTTGAAAACATGGGGGCGAAAAGGCATCAACTAATTGGGCAACAAATGTCATACAAACCGCAAGAAATGAAAAAAGGTGAAAAGCACACTACCATAAAATATGTCATAATAAAGCAGGGTGGGTTATTCGAAAATTATCAAAAAATTAGGGAAAATGTCCAGAAAACTATATTTATAATTCTGACAATTTGATAATATATCAAATAAATATATTTTCATATGTACCTTTTCTAGGCCACTTTATTACTTTTTTTGTAACTTTTTGACTATGTCTATTTTTTTATTTTTTATTTTTTTCAGATTTTTGGGCCATGTCTTGTTTAGTTGCTTGTTGCCCAGTGTTTTTGATAGAAATAAAACCAATTTGCTCAGGTTTTAAAGGACATGAAAAACATCATTTTCATATTTGCAGTAAGACCGTAACCCGTGGCTCAAATCCACCATAACAAGCTTGATTAGGGGTCACAAAACAAGCCAAAAAGGTTAGGAACCGCTCAGTCAGCACGCTCACACCATGCTGTTTCAGACTCTCATGTTTTTTTTCCTAAGCTTCAACTTGTTTCCTCTGGGCAGAGCAGATGAGCAGAATACCTGCCAGTTATCTTACCCTATACCAGAAAACAGAGTCTCAGTGAGAATAAGATGTTCTTCTGTTGTGCACCCCCACATAGTGATTAACATAAAAGGTTAGGTGACAGGTGTATTTCTACATAAAAAATCTTGCACAGAGGAGCATTAAGAGCATTTTGAAGCCTCTGCAGAGGATTAAAAGCATTGCTGTCAAGTATTGGTGCCACTGTGTTGAAATGTTGCCAGATAACTGCACCTCGCAAACCTTGGGGTTGACAATTTCCCTGAATTTACTGCAGTTTCATTATATTCCTCCTATTAAGGAGCTGTAAAGTGTTCCCTTTGTGCTATGTCTGGAACAAATCAGTTTCAAGTCTGTTATGTCACAATAAAAAATATGTTGTAATGGTTTATTTGCATTGTTCTCTTTATTTTTCATTCTTTCACGTTTGTGGTGCCTCAGATTAGAGAGAAGGTACAAATGAGGCCGTGACTCCTGCAGTGATCGGTAAATTAATTTGGAGAAGAGGGAGAAAGAAAAAGCCTGGGGCAAACCAGTTTTGAAGAAAACTCAAAACAACGGAAAATCCAATATGTTGCAAACTGTTGGCCCTGGAGACAAATTTGTAGAGCATGGATAGTTGGGTATGTGCTCCAAGTTTCATTTTATTCCCCCCAGCAGTATGTGAGATATGACTGGTTATTAAAATGTTTGCCAGGTAATTGCTGCTCCCACCTTGGGCCAAACACAGTAATTTTGAAAATGCCAGAGCAGCGTGATGCATCACTCTCTGGAGTTTCATCAAAATCAGGTCTGCGGTGTCTCACATGTTGAGGACAGACACACACTGACCCATTTAACCTGCACAACACTTTTGCATGATGTGTAGAAAATGAAGTTGCACTGAACTTCATTCATGTTAAAGCTCTATTAACAACAAAAGGTGCAGTAATGTTACATTTTCAGTTAAACCTTCATCAAACTCCTCCCTGAAAACCTGAGGGACTATAACTAGGCACAACATAAACTACCTAACATTAAGCCCAAGCCTGGAGCTCTTTTTTAATACAGAGCACATATGGAATATCCTCCCACTAAATATCAAGAGTCAGTATCCAGAGGGGTTTTAAAGGTCAGGGTCAGGCTCATCTTTGGGGTAAGATGACCAATTAAAATATGACTGGCAGGCCATGGGCGTTTTGTTGTGGTCTTGTTGTCGCAAATATGCTTTTGTGCTTTTTTGTGAAAGTTTTTGGACATAGACTGTGGAATAAAAGGAGGATACAAATTCAGGGTGTGAAGTTCATTTCTGTTGCTTTTTCATGTGAGGGCCCTTGTCTGGTTTCTAGGCATCCTTTATGTGACTGCCTGCCCTGTTTCTATTATATCAGGAGCTCTTTACACAAAGCAGTCTCTGGCCTATTTTAAGTGGGTTTACCTGTGTTTAAAAAATCTGTGTGCACATGCTAATTTTGGTGGAAAAGGGGTAATAGAGTCTAATTCTGTAGAAAAACACTGTATATTACTAAAGGGAAAAAACAGATGCCTTTCTGTTGCAGAACACCTTCATAACAACAATAATAATATAACAAATTGCTTGTTGAATCTTTTTTTAAATGAAGAAATTATTTCCAATCTTTTATTGAAAGAACTGAACACAAAAAACACCAATCTAAAAAGGATGATAGCTGTATTTGCCCGGTTATAAAAAAACAATGCATTGTGCAGCCCTAAACCTGAATCAGAGTTTAGGCAGACGTTAGCAGCTCTGTCCTGGTTTTCATTGGATTTAGGGAAGTTTACACTCAAGCAGTGTGTCGTGCTAAAAATGAAAGCTTGACAGGCGTAGCAACAGTAACTGAGGGGGCATCAATTAAGAGCTAAACTGGATCAAGTTCATCCTTTTAAGTGTAATGCAATGTTGAGTTTTCTAATAAAAGGTCCAAAGCTGCAAGCTAATATAGTTTTAAACCTGCAGGTGACACAAAAGCTACATTTTTATACAACAACTGACACACCGACATTCATCATCACACCTAAATTCACATTCCCCACACACACACACACACACACACACACACACAACGACAAACACTGCGGCGTTTAGCGCACACTTAATATACTGAACATGTTCTTGAAGGAGACAGGTATTTAAAGGGAGTTTATCTTAAAGACGATCCAGGTAAACAAACAACAGCATGTAACAGAAGAATGCATGAAAGAAAAGCAACTTCTTTTCTTCCCAGAGAAGGTGTTTACAATAACACTATACACACACACACACACACACACACACACACACACACACTCTTTTTTTTTTTTTTTTTTTATAAAGACTCACTTACATTCTCCCCAGACGCTAAGCTGAAGAGAACAGCCCCGGGCTCCTCTGCCTGACTGTGCTGAGATCAGTGGTGACGCAATGTAAGGAAACAGACACACACTTACACACACAAACAACAAAAAAACACAGTACTAATGCTGCTGTGACTACTATCAATGCTACGATCAACTGCTACCATTATTACAGCTACTGCCACCTGAAAGTACGCTGCAGATTACCACTACATGACCAAAAGTCTGTGGGTGCCAAAATATTTCACACATGCAGGTGTTTGGCCCCATTCACACTTGTCTTTAAGTATTTTAATGCACTAAGCCACATGTGTACCGGCATTGACCATATCATAAGTGTTATTGTAACCCATTGATGTTTTCGCAGACTACGTGCACATCAGCCTTCCACCAGCCCAGCGGGTGGTGGTCATGTAGCTGTTTAGTCGCTGCCAAGTGGTGCACTTCAGCAGTGATGTCACAACAATTAACAGTTAACAATAAAAGCTAACAAGCTCACAATTATCCATAAACTAACGCAAACCCATTAAAGACTCGCAAATATTGACTATGAGCAGGACAAAGGTTTTATCGTCTTTACCGGCTCTAACTTCTCCCTCACACAAGCAGATCAGTGCTCTCTCATCAGTGGTCTTTCCTCAGACTACTTCCTGACACACTTGAGAGAAGTCAAGCTTATGTATGTGTCTTAAATAGAGAGACTTTTTCTTTTTTAAATCTTTTTGACATCTGGCTAGAATTAAGCAATATTACATGAGAGGTGTGCTTCACATCATTTGTGTGATGAGGTCAAGACCAAAGTGCTCTTGTCATTGGTAAAGCTTAGAAATCATCATGCTTTAATTCAATGTTCAGTAAACAGTAATACGACAGACTATCATGGGTATCTGTAATTTGCTCACAAAATATTCTTCTCATCCTCTTCCAACTATTCATCAAAATTAAATCTGACTTACAAAATAAAATTGACAATAAAACAATCCATTTTGTAGCAGTTTTGTTGCCTTCTTCATTTCACTCCAGCTTTGGCAATTACAATGTTGCCATGGCAAATGGCAGCATAGTAATGTTTTTAGTGATGACGAAGGTGTGAAATTTTACAATTCTTACATACTTACACTTACGTTAAAGCATTACTGATGTACAGAGTGTCCAGTGTTTGCATACAGTGTTCTTTCAACAGAATAAGTATGCAATTCATATTACATTATTTTCATACTGAGGTTTTGGACATACTAAACAATCTCACATACTGTTTTAACTTACTACTTAGCATGTTAATATGAAGACACGTAAAAATACACAGTAATATGTAAACAGGTGTGTCCAGATACTTTTGGCTATATAGTATACAGTGTATAATAAATATATTCTTGTATTCTTACATAAAACTATACATTATATACATGAAGACAACATTTTAATGTTAACACATTTATATTAAAGGCTTATTTGGCAGCTAGTTGAGACTGAGTGCAACGCTGTGTGTGTGTGTGTGTGTGTGTGTGTGTGTGTGTGTGTGTGTGTGTGTGTCAGAGAGAGAGAGAGAAAGCCTGCAACATTAAAAAAAAATAAATTAGAAGGAAAAACAGAAGTAGTGGTGTAGAGAATAAGAAAATATGAGCAGAGGAGAGGTAGTGAGACAGGAGAGAAGTAAGTTTGTGACTGTATGGTCTTGCGGTCCATCCCTGTGTCATAAAAATTATGTTTATATACTTGGATATGTTATTCCAGTTACATTGTGGTGAGAAATGTAACTGCTGCTTGGATTATGTTCACAGGCACCATTTTTGGTGAGTGAAGAAAGTGCTACATTTTTGTACCACACAGAGGTGGATGGGAGGGTTTTGGGACGGATAGCTGCTTGTCTTTCCTCTCACTTTTATCCCACCCTTTGTTGCTCTTCCCCTCAGCCAACAGACTGGGGTGACCTCCTCGAGGCTGCTGGAGGGCCTCATCAGGTAACTGCTGGGTTTGCCGCTCAACGTCGAGGGGAGGAGGTCACTGAGCTCTCGCTGCCGAGAGGCATCAGCTAAAACTAGGGGCAGACTGCTGTCTCTCTCCTCACTGAGCCTGGGGCGGGAGGGTCAAGCTGCATGAACGAGGCCTGTATTTTTTAAAAGGAAAGGATCCCACCTGAATCTAAACAATGGAGCAATTCTGTTGTTTGATGTTATTCCTGAGGATACAAAGAGATGTGTCATTCAAAGCATCTGAAATACACCACAATGTCACTGCAAACAAGTTCTCATCTAACTCTCATTTCTTTTTACAACAGGAGAAAAAAACACATCCACTGGTATTTCTCCTCACTCAAACATTCACGTACAAGTACTTCATGACAATCGTTAGATGCCTTCAGCTTTCAAGCTGCAGATGGAAACATTCTTCTTTCAGGTTAAAATGTGAATTATTCCTACATCAGATACACTGTCACCTCAGCAGCATGTCGGCTTTTTAGATAAAGTATAACAAGACACTATTAGACCTTGAATTTTCAGACTTTTTTCAGACTTCAAAGATGTGTTAGATTTGAAGAATTCACCCTTCCACTTTCTTTTCTCTTCACCCTCAGTCTTTTCTATTTGTTCTCTTTTATTCAAGCAGCTGAGCTACTTGAGTGACTGCAGCACTGTTGGTGCTTTGCTTGGTGTCTTTATGGCATTTTAAAAG
Organism: Plectropomus leopardus; assembly: GCF_026936395.1. Classification (NCBI taxonomy): domain Eukaryota; kingdom Metazoa; phylum Chordata; class Actinopteri; order Perciformes; family Serranidae; genus Plectropomus; species Plectropomus leopardus. Next base: position 14,804,300 of record NC_142185.1, on the reverse strand, counting down.
GCTTTTTAACACGTGCACTTTGCTCCATAAACATTCTGGCAAGTTTACAGTACGTGTTGACATCATGTTCAAAAAGGACCCGGAGTCACTGTAAAATGGTTGATGCTTGAATGGATGGTTCAGAGGGACTATCCCAAGCTCTATGCTGCTGTAATCGGTTGTTTTCGCTGATGCAGCTGATGACGTAACATGTGAGGCAGTGCAGGAGTGTTGCCTTTAAACACAGACATGAAGCTTTTCTCCCACTATCACAAGTCCAAAGCTCCACATCCAGGGGTATGTGGACACTGGAAGAGAGCTGACAGAGGACCCTTAGCTGTGGCACGGACCCCGTTGACCTCCCGCCCTCGCTCTGGTTCTCTGGCAGAGGAGCAGACTACAGCCTGGGTTAGTGGGGCCTGCTGGAGACTGCTTAGGGGCTGTGGGAAAGAGCCAGGTGGCTGAGAGTTAATCCAGGGCCCGGGGAGCATGCTTGAGGCTCCACATCCAGTGGTGCATGAACACTGGAGGACAACCGACAGATTCGGCCGTGGGCACAGACCCAGCAAAGCTACTGCCCTCTCTCTGGTTCCCCAAAATGCTTTGAGGAGCCTGTCTCTCCTCTCAGCTGCTTTGACTGCTTCTCAAGTCCCGGTAAAGCATCCAGCTTGCTCTGCGGGCCCTGGCTTGACTTTTAGCCACCTGGCTCTTTTCTGTAGCCCCTGAGTATCCTTCAACAAGCCCCACTGACCCTGACTGTGCTCTGCTGCTCTGCCAGACAACCAGAGGGAGGGCGATAGGTCACACCAACAGCCGAGGGCCCGCTGTCTTTCCTCTGCATCCACACACCCCTGAATGTGAAGCTGAGGACATTTTCATTATTACGACGGTTTTGTGCCGGTGCTCTTTAAATGTTTGCTCACTATAATTGGATGAGCATCATTTTACACTCCAGCCATCTGGGCCATCCATTCTAGCACCGACCCTATACAATCTTTTTTTTTTTTTTTTGTCAAAATTTGCCAGGTAAGATTTCTGTAACTCTTCTTTTATTCCTAAAAAGAAGAGTTATTGTCCTATCACCCAATGCAGGTAAAATGCTATGTGGGGCTGGTAAATCTAGCAGCTCACTTGCCTGATCCAGCAATTGGCAAAAAATTATTAAACATGTTTTTTTTTCCAGTGCTGATAATAAAAAGAGCTAAGGAGTGAGCCATCTTTACTTCTCATCCTCATATAGCGTTACACATGCGCAGTACCAATCAGGCACTGGAAACAGGATTTAGTTTGGTGGTGTGAGAGGACGTGCATAAAACATCAACTATGCATTACACAGTATGCCACAAGTTTAAAAGTACTGCAAGTATAAAGGTCATTTTTAAAGGCACAGCAAATTCCCGAAAAATGTCACTGGAGAGCCATAACAAGAGCTGACAGCACTTTGCTTGCATGGCAGCTTAAGGGCTGCTGAAAACCCCTCTACTGGGGCTTTGCCCTAGTTTTTACTGTTATTTGATAACCACTAATAGAAAATACTATTTGTATAGCCTCGGGCAAAAACTGTCTTTTTATCCAAAAAGATTTCTGAAAGAAAAATATAAAAAAATAAAAAAAAACATTTAAGTTGAACCCTGAATATTAACTCTTGCAAAAGCAAGGCTGAAATGTTCTACACATGTAAACATCTGAGTATATATTTATAAAATCATATATTGTATAAATATAGTTATGCATTTTGTGCCATCTTCTTTAGGGATGCACAATATTGCAGCCTTTGCTGATGTATAACAACTAATTTGGCCAATAACCGATAGACAGACATATCCCCATTGTAGTGATCATGGAGTCTCTTCTGCCGTGGTTTTAATATCATATTATGCATACTCTTATCACGATGGCCCACCAGCAGATGGAGATATAAAAATACAATACTTTTCACTGTTATATCAATTCATTGTACAAAATAAGAAAAATACTAAGGGGTTGTGTTTTGTGTGTGGTCACTTTGTCAACTGAAATAATTCAACAAAAATATCGTCTTGTCGGCAAAAATCAGCATGTTGGCCAATAACCAATATTTCATTTTAAAGCCAACTGTGGTCGATACCAGTGACATACTGATATCATTGTGTATCCCTAGTCTTCTTAAAACAGCAGTGTAATGCATTCAATATTTAATAGGAATTTAATACACAGGGAAATAATTTCCTTTAAACAGACCATTATATAAATGACAGACTGTTGATAAACCAATTCCAGCTGCAATCTTGTAGAAGAAAATATCTTTTAAACTTTCTTGTCCTTGATATTTTTCTTTCTATTGCAGAGCAGGGTAAACAAAATCTTCTTGGAAATTGACAATTGCTTCTACACACACAACACAATCAAAGTTTTCAGCTTTTATCTCACTTTGTGCTGCATGACAATCCAGAAAAAATGCTTTACCTCTGAAATCAACAGCATGCAAGTTTATTCGGCATTAAAATGAAAACCAAACCTTATCTAGTATATGTCTTAATGTTATCTGTGGTGCCCTCTGTCAGGCTGTGTCAAACAGGCAACGTAATTCTATGGTAAATTAATGATGAAATTGAGGAGACAATTAATCCTTGCATTGTGCAGACACAGATTTGATATCTAGCTGAGGTGCTGAGGCAATAATCAGCCATTTGCCTGCAAGTTTTAAGTTCATCACTGAAGCAGGCTGTGAGATAACACTCTTCTTTGTTGGTGTCATTACTTTCAAACTCACCAAAGTCCTCCCACTATGCTGCCACCACAGTGAGAAGACAAATGAATCTAACCAAAGCAGTCATTTCATGTGTGAAACTAGTGGAACTGTGTGAGCGGCAAAAACCAAGCCAGACTTATTGTATCCTTCATGTGTGAAGTGTTGAACCTTACAGAGGCACCATATTATCATCCACTAAACTAAAACACACACACACACACACACACACACACACACACACACACACACACACTTTTTATTTAGGGTGCTCTCTCACCCCTGTGGTGCAGTAATTAGTGTTTGTGGATTTCTGTAATGGACAGTGTGTGTGTGTGTGTGTGTGTGCGTGTGTGTTTGTCCCCTGCCCTTAGGGACATACACCCAAACACACGAGTCCCTCCATCAACCACTACTGAGAGTCCCATCTGTTCAAGTTTCTCAGTGTGTTTGTGTGTGTGTGTGTGTGTGTGTGTGTGTGTGTGGTTGTGTGTGTGTGTGTGTGTGTGTGCTGTAGCCATAAGGTACAGGGAGGTGACTTGTCCAACATGGGACTGACTGCTCCATTCAACACAGCCCCGATGACACACACAAACACACACACACACGCGCAAACACAAACACACACACACCCAAGCGTTGACCATGTGTGGCTGATGGATCGATGAACTGGTTGCTGTGGACGTTTTAGAATGACTGGGTGAACACCTGAGTGAACTGATTCCAAAAAAAGGATACTTTTTGAATACCCTGAGAAATATGAAGAGGTTTTTCTACCAAATCTTGTCTTTTTCATATATTTCATCCTGCGTGTTAACTACGGGAAGCCACAGAAGAACTTTGATAAGATAAAAAGCACTGTACACCTGACCAAGCGTTCAATACCAACCTTAAGTACATTTTTCATTTCTGACACTAAATTAATTCATTATTAAATGGGTCCAACATGAAATTCAGAGTGTTTGAATTGTCGTGACACGGTTCTCGACACAGAGGTGTCTGAATTGGTGGCTAGTAGTTAATGGTGCTAACTCCATAAACGGCACTTAACAACGTCAATAATGCTGACAGAGCGAACTGTGTTAATCTGGGAAACCAGACAGAAGGAGCTATGCTTCAGTGACGACGACGTCCCGGCATCAGCAGTTATGAGTGCAGAGCAAAGCAGCGACAATGAGTTAGCCAGCTTATCTCTAGCTCACACACAGGTATGATTTCATTTTCTATTCAGGATGCCATCACTCCCCTATATGTTTACATATGAAATAATAGTTCACAGCAATAATGGTCTGAAGGTCACAAACGGAGCCCTTTATTTTTCTATCTTTAAGTTGACATTATGCTTGCACACTGATGGCACAACCATCATTTATCAAGGACCTCTGTCTACAATCGTATCAGCACTGAAGCAGAAATAAAAAAGTATTAACAGTATAGTCTCACCTTTTATTATATCTTGAGCTACAAGACTGCCACTTGCATTGCCACACTGTTCTCCCAAACATCCTCTCCTTATCTTAAACACCAGCACCTTTAAGGTTTCTCACTTATCTTTGTACAATTAATGAGTGTGTGTGAGATGTTATTAACAAACTGTGAGATGTCTGTCATTTAAGGTGGAAGCATTTAGCACAGGTGTTTTTCTTACGCTTAGACAAAAGTGTTAAAGACACGGTACACCACAATGACTTAATATCTGACAATATCTGAATTTCCTTCTTAAAAAACAAAGATATTGAATTTATCAAATTATGATTTAAAATGCAGAAATTTCAGTGCATAAATGCAAACACATATACTCAAAGTGCTAGATAATAAAGTGCTTACGTAGTATTATAAAGTGCTGTGCGATAAAGTGCAGTAGAGATATCAGTTGTCATGTATGTCCTTATCAAATATCCACTATGAGCCAGAGGAGACTCTGACATTTATCTAAAGATCTTCCTCTGGATGTCAGCCAGTATGTGTCTTACCACCATGTCGCTGTCTATCACAGTCTGATTTACTGTTATGGTATGACTGTTCATACAGGTCTAAATGAGATCTGAGCTCATATGTTTTTTTTTATGAACAAGTATCAAAATAAGACAGTTCAGGCACATAAGCATAGTTGAAAATGTAAAAAAACAAAAACAAAACCTCATTGCCTGTTTATAAAAAGACATTACTGATTTGTAATGCTAAATATAGTAATAAGGTTAAAAACATACAGTTTATATTATATATACACCATTTATATTAGATTTCATATTATTTATATCATATTTTTGACTTAATTTGTCATTTATTACTTTCATATGTAAAAGGTAAGGTGGTCTTAAGATCCTGACATCAATTGTCTCTGTCTTCACCTACATACCAGAGTAAAATTCTTGCTGCGGAAAAATCACTTTCACTCTCATGGCTATTTTCCCCACATTTTCCTGTATGTTGTCATTGGAAAATAGAGTTAACATATAACATTTTCAGAGTTTTCGGTAGAGTAAAATGTGACAATTTGAGGAAATAAGAGTTTGATGTCGTAGAATTTAGTAATGCATGTGTGAGAGTGTCCCCGCTTTGTAGCCGTAGCCAAACTGAGTGTCACCACCATTTTCTGCCAACTGTGAACTCAAATACACACATATTGTGGTATATTTTGCACTGTTATTTGCATAATATGTTCTCATGCAGTTTAGCTTAGCATATTTTGTTTATTGATAAAGTAGGATTTAAATACTGTGCATTTTGTAACTGAAAAGGGGTGTGTGTGCTCTCTGTTTTTTTTTGTAAATTGTTTAATTGTATTTTTGTGAAAGGATTAGGGTAAGGTTCTTGCTGAGAAAACATCACTTTCACTCTCGCAATTATCATCCCCCCTTTTCAGAGATGCAACACACACACTCACACACTTTCATAATAGGATTAGAGTCTGTATGCCACACACTCACACTCACGCTGGGCTTATTAAATCAATAATTAACAGCCACCCTCAGCTGTGTGTACGTGAGCCTGCTGGAACAATACGCTGAAACATGCACCACTCTTATCCTTGTCGATCTACTGTGACACCACTTACTTTGTATATTCATCTTTTATATTTTCAGAGCAAACAAGAAAACCAAGAAGAGTACATTTGTATTACTGGTGCTGACATTCAAACGGATGTCACGAGTACTGGTGCAGAATAAGTTCCTTGAGGCCAATACTGACACCATTTCAGACTAAACGGTTTACATTTTTTTATAGGAAAGCCTCTAATACACACAGTTCAGACTCTGACCGTTCAAAACTGAAGCAGTTTTTCAAGTAGTTTGGGTGATATATTGACACTGTGCTGAAAAGGGTGAGGTGAAAAACAGATTATTGTTTTTATAAAAAGTCAAAATGTCAAAAACACTCACACAGATGAGTGCAAAAAAGTGAAATATGATGCAAAAAGTTCCCCACACTCCCCCTTTATAGTCCGTTTGTTTTTGTATCACCACTACAGTCAGATGAAAGCCACTTTAAGATACTGAATTAACAAACTGAAATTCCAAAACTAGCCAAAACAATGTTTTATAATATTAATATAAGCCACTTCCTGTCTAATAGAAGGTAGCGGGTATGAAGTAGACTCATTTCTTTTGAATGAAGCAGTTACATTTTAAACAGCATTTTACAGTGAACAGCGGCCGACCCTCTCTTGTGTCAATATTTTAATTTTTTTAATTCCACAGAAGATATATAAATATTTTTTTTCTGTTGCTAAATGCCATGTCATCTTCAGCAGAGTAAAGCATAAAACTTAATCTCCATATTTAGGTTCTCTTGAGGATTCTTTCAAATAATGAGTCTCCGTCTGAATAAATTAACCTCAATAAGTGTATGTATATTTAATAATAAAGCTTTGTGGTTAACAGAGATATTAAGTTAACTTGACAACACCCTCCTCAGCTGAGACAATTACTGGTGCTGCACTGCACTTTCGGGAGAGTTAATAATGTCACCCGGGAGAGCCGCAATCTTTTTGCAGCGACTGCATTTCCCCTGTGGACGCCACTTTAGAGACAAAAGCTGTGATGCATGGACTGCATTTAACTTACATTATTTTAGAGACAATATTTCAAAGTCATACTCCATAATATGTTAATACGTGTCTTCCACAGTAAGAAATAATTACTGTACATAACAACTAGAGCTACAATGACGAATCAATTCGACTATTCAAGTATTAACTAATTTATACAATAATTACATTATCAGTTTGGGTAAATATCTTCAAAATTGTCTGATTGCAGCCTCTTAAATGTGAACATTTTCTGGTGTCTTTAGTTCTCTGTGATAGTAAAGTAAACATCATCGGGTTGTGGACAAAACAAGACATTTGGGGACACCATGTTGGGCTTTAGGAAACAGTGATCAACATATTTCACCGTTTTCTGACATTTAAGGGACCAATCAAGAAAATAATTGATAGATTAATCAATAATGAAAGAAAAAAATTTTAAAAAGTTAGTTGCAGGTTATAAAACATAGATGCTTGAATAATGCTGGTTCATTTAGGCAACAAATGTGCTGTAGCTATTGTGCCTGCACCGATTTGTGCGTGCGTGCGTGTGTGTGTGTGTGTGTGTGTGTGTTTGAGATAGAGAGAGACAGATACAGAGAGTAATCTGGCATCAAAAGCTAACAAGCTGATATTTTTAGCCTCACTAGCAGTCACTCAGCCTTTCAGTTGGTCCTCCACTTTGGTCCAGACTGACAGATCTCAACAAACTATTGGAAGAATTGCCATGAAATTCGAAGCAAATATCCGAGGCACCCAGAGGATAAATCCTGCTGATTTTGGCAATCCTAAGTACAACCTCAGAGGATAGCTAGCAAAACTTTCAATCCTCAGTCTTGTTAGAACATATAACTGTAAGCAGGGTGATGCTGATGCTGTTTGATATAAACTGGAGACACGTAACTGGGTATTGGAATAAATAAATAAAATATCCTTAAAACTACTGTATGTACCTGTACATGGCTGACATGAGGACACATGATGCTCATATCATAAGTGGAAAACAAAAAAAGTCTCTTTGTTAAAACTCACCCTCTAGACCAGATTGGTTGACAGCTTATTTAGATATTAAGATGGATTACATGTCTGCACTTCCTCCCATTGCACAAAAATGAAGCCAGACGCAAAGGCAAACAGCACCATTTATCGTGCTCACAACTGACACACAGCTGTCAATCATGACGTCACAGCCGCTTTTTATAGCATCAAAGTATTACTGCAGCCAAACATATCAGAAAAATTAACACTTATGCAAGGTTCCCACAGGCATGAAAAACATGGAAACATTTCATAATCATGTTTTCCAGGTCTGGAAAAGTCATGGAATAAGTAAAAATAACTGAAAGTTTGACCAAGTCATAGCATTTTAACCCTTTGAAACCTGAGCAAACTGGTTTAGTTTCTTTCAAAAATGGAAAGAAGGCAACTTAAAGGAAGAATTTATCCAAAATAAATTGCAACATATAAGTAAAAACAGAAGAAAGCACAAAAAAGGAAAGTAAAAAACAATAACAAACAAGGAAATCGGAACAAGCAGGTTTTTTGGGTTTTTTTTTTTTTTTAAATGATGTCAATTCCATGTTCTGCTTATTGTCATTTAAGAGAAAGGCTATGAACTCTGACACGGTCGCTGTAACGCAAAAGAGAGCCGTTCCATCAAACATACAACCAGCAGATATGAACAATGACCACTAGAATCTCCTACAAGCATTTTCCTTGACCTCCACTCATTTCCACAAAGCACCTGACATCCCGTTGCCTTCAGGCAGTGTCACTCTAACTCCTCCAAAGGTCACAACAGCAAGTGTCAGCACCCGAGGTTACAGTCATAAAAGACAGAGATTCACAGATTCTCACAGGCAGTTTGAGCATTAAAAAGTGAAATCTGCTTATATTAAAGCTGCTTTATAAACAGCCTGCACACTGACCTATTACAACAATACATGGTTAATAAAACGGCTGCTGTGAACACAGATAAGTATATAAATCTATTTATATGTGTAAATCTATTTATTTGTGTGGAAGAATGGAGAACACTGTGAATCAAAAGGAGAAACTTCATGGAGTGTGAAATGGAGGTGGCTGCTGTTGAAGTTGAGGCTATATTGGACGAGATTGAGGCTTTATTGCTTGGTGGCCATAACAGTGGTGTGACCAATAAGAGAAAATTTGTTGAGTGGCAGCACATCCCAGTCGCAGTAAATACTCATGACCCAGAGACCATACCCTTTCTTTTGTCCTTTGTCTGTCTCTTTGTATTTAGTCTCTTTATCTCTGCTGAGTCATTTTTTATTTATTTATATTCTCTTGATATTCTTAAAAACAATTTGCAAAAAAACGGAATAGTTGAGAGATTCTGGAAATCTGGATGATGCAGTTTTCAAATTAAAACGGACAGTATGAAGCGTGATGCTTTACACTGGCAGGCTGTGCTGTGGTTTCCTCTGGTGGGGTCTGGAGTCACTGGAGCTTCCTGCCCTTAACAAGCGTCTCACTTCCATAACTGGAAACTGCATCATCGGTGGTGTCACTCCTCAGAGGGAAGGAGTCACAGAACTGATGGTGGATGACACTGCTGCAGTGAACCAGAAAAACGGGCTGTTCTTTGGGTGCGAAGCGTGCACCATATTGCACATACAGCATTGATTGTTTCCTACATAGCTTCTTAATCACACATTTGCTGTGTTTTCTTAAAACTGTCAGGAGAATTTTAAGCCAACTTTTGAAAAATCACAAAAACAGAAGTGCACATTAAGCAAATTTTCATCAGCTGGTTTAAAATGAATAAACTCAGCAGGGCATAGTGCAATTTCATCAGAAGCTGGTTTAAGCTATGTAAAGAAAGAATGTAAAGAAAACAAGTCAACTAAGTTATCTATGAAAGAAAAAAAAAGAGATAAGTCTTCAAGAATCTTTTTCAATTGTATACATACATACATACACACACACACACACACACACACACATATGTATATATATATATATAGATATAGATATAGATATAGATAGATATATATAGTATCGATTCTATTGTACAGGAAGACACTGACAGCAGAAACACCTGAAAACGTATGTGGGTTAAATGTGCGCTATGTTACAACTTATTTGTTAAAGGTGTTTCCATATCCAGTTTATCACATTAACTCTTTTCAACAAAGGCAAAAAAACAACCCAAGCGAGCGCAAAAATGCTTTTGCCGAATTAAGGAAGTTTTATCCAATCTTGCCGTTTCCATACAGCTTTTCTAATAAGAAAATTAAAACACAACTATTTTTTTAAGCCTTGGATGTGATTCCAAGAAGATACTTTACTATAAAAACGTTTCGATTATCTCTCTGTTTTGCCAACATAAAGGTTTCTATTGAATCAGCCCATCTGCTTACACAAACCACGTAATTGCTTAAGTTTCACTTGTGTTTTGCAAGCTGACATAATTTTAGGCATCAATTCTACAGAGAGCTGAAGTGAAAGCGGATCTTCCGGGTTCTGTACCAGAGGCAAGAAAATCTCATTAAAAACTTCACTACCACTGTAGTGCCATAAATAAAAATGAAAGTATGAGTAAAATATGTGGTCTTGTGTTTTGGAGTGTGGCACAGGGCAAGTTACTCAAATGCTAAACTAGCAGATGGACAAAGAACCTCAGTGATTCTCAGGAAAATGCCATTTTATACTTTACACAAAAAGGAGCCCAATATGTTAACTTTCACAGAGCTGACGTCTCCGAGGCTCCATCATCTGTCTACACAGATATCACACACTAACACAGCAGTTCATTAGTATGTAGATTTTTTTTTTTTTTAACAAAAGTCAAACAAAAAACAACTAAACTAATATAAATCTAGAATTCTCATTCTCATTCCCGAATCTTCAAATTCTGCTGCATTGTCAGTGATGTTGGCGGCAGCCACAGACATAAAAATGCACCTTTTGTGGCGGTATTTTACGAACCAGGCACTGTCAGTTTGTAATACCACCAGCAACTATGTCATAAAAAGAGCTATAAAGTCCCTTTAGGGCGGGATGAAAGGTGGATGATCCCAACTTACTCCGGACTTTCAACTGGGAGCCTGCTGTTTGCTTCCCGTGTGAACGTGTTTTTAAACCTAACCATGTGCTTTTATTGCAATGGAACAGATTAGTTTAAACTGTCTTTTGTCAAAAGTCTTTTGAAAAAGCAGAGACTGTGCATGTGACAAGTGAAAGTTGACATGCCGTCCTGAGAATGTCAACAACGGACAGTACGTATTGCGCCAAATGTAGACTCAAAAGTCCACTGACAAAGCATCAATATTTGACAATTTGGGATTGGAAAGTGCTGCAGCACCACACACCTGTAAAGAGGTGTTAAGAAGAGTATTGTCTTGACATTCTTATTATTTTCAATAACAGCATTAAAAAAAAGTTGAATAAAATTTAAATACATAAAACAGCAGGGGAAATTTTAATTCCAATACACTACATGGGTATTACAGTAATGTGTGTACTCTCTGTTGAGAACGGAGACTCAAGTTTTGAGGTTTCACTTCAAAGCCAACATTTACATACGGTGTAGAGGAGCTTCAGGTTAAGTGAGGTTTGAAGGAAATTGAAGGAATTAAAGAGACTAAATGGTCTTGTTTGGAGTACTGGAACACGTTCTGTATCCTGGATTCACTCATCTGTCAACTCTATTGCTCAGCAACACTAACATTCCCACGGCAAGCCAGCGCGCGCGTGTGTGTGTGTGTGTGTGTGTGTGTGTGCGTGTGTGTGTTTTTGTGTGTGTGTGTGTGTGAAGAATGGTGGATAGGACAGGATGTTCCACTCTGCTCATATCCCCATCCATTTTTCCAGCACCAAACCATTTTCTGTCCCCTGTAGTCCATCTATTCACCTCCACACAGACACACACACACACTCTCTCTCTTTAACTGTGATTACTCTGCTTGCTCTTCTCTTGCTCACCCGTCCTTGGAGGGGCACTGGGCCATTACAACTTTTTTCCTCGAGGAGAGCGTGTGAGAGAGAGTTTGTGTATGTGTGTGTGGTAATAGCATAGTAAATCTGCAGAGGTCTTTTTCAACTCTGCTGTGAGAGCAGCATTCGATCTTGCTGTGCTGTTTTATTGGAGCAGACACTCAAGTACAAGACAAACACGCACTCACTCACTCTCTCTCACACACACACACACACACACACACACACACACACACACACACACACATTCATGCAGATAGAAAGGTATTACCTGTATGTTAGGATGGTGATAATGTGGTGACATTTTACTGAATAATTTAAGTAAAAATCTAAAAAAAGATCAGACACGCACATGTCAAAGCTGCTGTGGTAGTGTCAGTAAATAATACTAAGCTGTTTTCATCTGAACATACAAAATATAAAACGACAAATTATGCCGTACTCATGCAAAATCAGCGTATCCACATACATGCCTGTCTACACACACACACACGCACACACACACACACTCAACACTGTCTGGCAGTAATTCAGTGCACTATTGATTCACTTTCCATCTATAATTCATGATACAACACACACCTCAGGTGAAGTGGAGACACATACACACAAACACATGCACACTCACACACACAGACACGCGTGCACGCACGCACACACGCACGCACGCACACACACACACACACGCGCGCGCATTGACACAGTTTCTGAGAAGTAGGAAGACGAGAAACACAACACCAATCACCATGTATAAACTTAGACACACACACACCGGTACGCGCATACACAAGTCTAGCCGGCAGCTACCAGGAGTTCATTCATCTCAACCTTGTCTTCACCTCTCCATCACTCCCTCGTTCCTCCTCCACCATGTCTCCTCTCTGTCTTCACTCTCTCAGCACATCACTCCAACTTAGGTAGGGTGCCACACTCCCCTACCCCCCCCTTCCTTTTCTTAATCTAAAGGAAAGCTCTTGTAGTGTCCAAAATAACAACAGGTTCATCTGCTGAGATGGCGCACGGTAAAATATCACATAAATCTGACTTTTAGATGTCGATATTTAAAGACGGACTCATCCTCTGGAGATAAAACCAATTTTTTTGCAATTTACCCATAAGTTACAGAGATAACTCTGGAGCAAACAGATGGCAGATGTAAACCAACTTCAGCTTTTCCTCTAGCAGTAACTATCAAATATAATATAGTAGGAAAGAAACTGAAAAAAAAGTAAGATATTTAATAAAGGTCTGACCAAAATACTGTGTTAAGCAACTTGACATAATGCCTAAACGCACTTTTAGTTATAGCTATTATTGTAAAAAAAGGTATACTATGCAGGAATTGTCAGCTACTGTTTGTAAACAGTATTGCCAGTGAAGGTAAGAGACAAAGACAGATTTGTTTGCTTGGTGTTTTGTCTCACTATATTTGATATTTTTGGCACTTCGTTCTAGATTGCTTTTGGATGTGCGCTTCTTGGTGGTCAAGCACCAGGTTGCTACCATAATAAAAGGTCACACTCACCTGCGTGCTTTGCCCAGAAACATCCCAAACATGGGAATGTGGGAAAAAAAAATCAATACAGCACTGTATTGCAATATTTCTGCGTGGAAACATGATTTGCAAAACAAATGCATGTATTGTTTTTATATTTTATGAATTATTTAAATATCAAATACAAAATTATACTTTTGGTAGTTTCCTAGAATAAAAACTGAATTGCTTTTTCAGTCCACCAGATACATTTTGCTGCAGTAAAATGAATGAAGTTAGATGTTAAGTCTTCAAACTTTATCTTTTTAGACAAAACGGATGTTGATGAAGTTCCCCTTTGGGAACATAATTTGGAATTTAAAAAAAAGAAAAAAAGTCATAACATACTGCAGTGTATTTAATGGCAACATGCAGCATATCGCAAAACATTTAAAACTGAAATCATATGGTATCACAACTTAAGTATTGTGAAAATATTGTAAAGTAGGTCCTGATGACTCCCACCATCAGAGGTTAGAGTCTCTGCAGATATACATCGCCACACTTCTGCTGGGTCATAAGTGATGATTGATGGGGATTACAACTGTATAAGTGTGTACATTGTTTTTAGGAAAACACCATTAATTAGTTACTTTAGTTACTTAAGCAGGGATTACTTTCTACTTCAGAGCCACAGTCAACAACAGCATATCTGCTATTCTTTAAAAATCACACCCAGTTTGACACACACACTTTTTTTAGTACCAGTGTTTGTTTCATTGAAATTACTGGCTTAGTGAAGCAGCGTGAACACTGAACACAGAAATCAGAGTAGATCATGTGTGTGTTGTTGCTCTTGCTCACAGTTGGGAAGTTTCAGTGAGGGCCAGCTTCATTTATTCATATGTGATGATGTGTATGTTATATATACTGCGGTAGTGTTGGATTACATGAACAACATGCAAATGTATTATGATACTTCCTCTTGTAAATTCTAAACCTCAGCAATGAGTATTAACCCTCTATGGTACACATATGGTACACATAATGGTGCCAGTAAGTCCTCTTAAAATAGAATAAGTTAGTTGGTGAGATCTTTATTTTGAAAATGCCAAATAAAATAGGAGAACAAAATAAAATAGAAAATGGTAGAAAAATGGTAGGGTAGGTTTCTATTTAAGAACGGCTTCTTTTAATGCGCGGTGTTACTTCAGTTGTGAATCAAATCCTCCCCAGATTGTGAAATGACAGAAAAAGATGTCTACAGACCATTTTTATGGAGAGTTGGAGTTGAACTGTGTGAGGAAGGCCCTGAAAAAGGGACTCAACATGGCCTCCAGAAAGTCATGCTACAATATAAACTGTGCTATTGGTTTCTTTAGGGCCCCGGCCCTAAGTATTGCAACATAGTTGAGGATGTATTGTGTGAGTATATAAAGCCAAAAATTGGTGTATTACCTTGAAGCAACACGGTACCATAGAGGGTTAAAGCTTGTGGGTACTGAAGGTCAGTCCTCTTATTCAAATGCATGACACAAAATCAGATCTGCACTCACAACACCGTTCATAGGAACGTGCAAGTCTATTATGATCATTACTACACTGTAATAATTACTATACTAATCCTATTAATACCTCCTGTATCCCTGGGCTCCCACAGGAATAATTTTATTTTAAAAATGTATTATTATTACTGAAGATATTAATCAATTCTTACATTTCCCCCAAAAATCAATGAACCACATTTTTATTTACTGTACTTTGACACCATTGCTATAAGAGGTCCAGCTTTTGTGTCCATGTGTGATCAACACAGGGCCGGATCTCGCTGACCAGATCATCAAAACATTTAGCAGACATCCGACAGTAATGAAAGTCCATCTCCTTGTCTATGTCTTTGCTGTACCAAAACAGTCACCCTGTGGCTGCATTGTTTGGATCTATGGATGCACTGACCACCTCCTTTTCATGTTCTCCTGTTATTTTCTCATTACAAGTTTAAATCTCTTCCTCTTTAATTACATCACTGATTTCATCAAAGCCCTCCATTATGTGAAAGGACACCAAGTAGCAAATAAGTAGATACAAAACAAACAGCTGCCAGAAAGAAAAAATACACACTGATCGGGTTGATAAATACCGTAGTAACTACACAAGCCATCGAAGGATAACCTCTTGTTACATATGGAGACAACTGAAACCTGTCGCCAAAGGATAAATTGAAAATGTCGCACTGATCTTTAAATTTTGCTGAGCAACACTCTTCAAATTTGTCGCACGCCTGACCATAAATCAGTCTTTACACTGTAATTTGCAACATTATACCGTACAGCAGGCCTATCGCTCCTATACTGTGTATACACTGCAGTGTTCATCTAATTCAAATTTACAAAAATCCTTTTCATGGATACACACAAGTCTAGCAAATTACAGATTGGCACATAGCCTACATATTACATAACAGGGTAGTTTTGAGTTTTGAAAACGCGCATATGATACTACAAAAGAACCACGAAGGAACACAGAATAACTGCGGCACCCCCAGAGAGCTGAAACAACCTGTCAAACTGAATTATAATTGTTCATGCACATGCACACACGCAAACACAGCTATCTTTAATCTGCCCTTAGACGTTTGTACAATGTCATATAAACTTTCATCTTCACATTGAATATTCTTTGTGAGTATCATTCATGATGTACTTTCATGACTTCACGTCAGGCTCCCTGCATCGAGGGTATTTGACTGAGTGAGCGATGGAGAAAATGACAATGACAGAAAGAGAGAAACAGGGTGCAAGATGGGAAGGAGTAACGACAGCAAGCTTCAGTACAGAAAGCTCAGGGATCGCATGCATATTCATAAGACTCATTTCCATCTGAGCTGTGAGAAGATGCGTGGCTATGTAAAAAAATAAAAATACACATTCAGCAGAGCTTGTTAAATATGCAAGCTGTTCAGTGCCAGTGGAGTTGTGAAAAGGATGGATGTCTTACCTGATTGAGTATCCAAGGTGTCAAAGCAGGAGGCATCAAGGACGACAGGGAGGAAGAACAGAAGAGGAGTATTAATATCACTATTTACTGACAAAATTAATCCCTTATAAGTCCTAAAATTGAATGTGACGTATAAAGTATTAACTGTAATAAGGAGCTGGTTTTTACAACTGCATAATCAAACACATAATACTGTAACTGCATACATTACAAGAACTGAAAAAAAACTGCTTGTAATATTAAGTTCCACACTTAGAGAACTCTTGCAGACAATTATACAGAGAGATAATATTCAATATCTGATAATGACACGATTACATCATTAAACAAATCCGGCAGCTGACTAAATGACGCAATAATCAGCATGAAACATGTCATGCCACCTGATGGGTTATCGTCGGGCTTATCTTCATCTGATATGCAGTGACACGTAATGATTTACATTAACTCATTTGCATTTTATGTGAAACAACAATTGTAATTTGGATGAATCTTTATGCGCTCAGGTGTCTCTTCCGAACAGAGACTACCTGATTCGATAGCGTGACAGTTGTGACATAATGATGACATCGATGAAATAATCATGTTAGAATTACACATTGCTTATGGCATCATTGCGACCTACATACTGAAGGAAGCATCAAATACAAATAAGTCAAAAAATGTTACTGCAACAATGAGTGCCAAATTTGCACCATATACAAATTGTATATATCAAAATAGTATCATAGTATCCTGGAAAAACATCTAATTATTTTCCATTGTACATATTTCCCCAACAGCGCCGTCAAAAATGTTTATATTTACAGTAACTGTCAGGCTGTTAGTGTATTTGGTGACAGTTACTTGAGAAGTTATTGAGCATAAACAAATGCAAAAAAAAAAAAACCCATTCTGTTCATACAGTATATGCTCACAGCACACTAACTGTTTATATTTGAATAATGTCTCCAACTCAGTTACAGCCCTGCTTTTGGGACCTCAGAGGCTGAAGAGATTTGTTGTTTTAATGTTTGATATTTTCCATCTTGGTGCTGATATCATACTGTTACAAACTTTTGCTTGCACTTGTGTGAATGTTGTGTTTATAACTTAAATCTGCAGCTTGATGCCTTTTGGATGTCCTCTCACATCCAAATGCTGCTTTGTTCTAATGTTCATGTTGTGACAAGCACTGCTCAGAATACACTTCATCAAATACAGTTTTTTACAAGCATCGAAAAACACTTAAAAATTAGGCAATAGACTTCTTTCTCATTGCCAGTAGACCAGATCCATGTGCAACAAGTATGCCCATCTGTTTTGTTTGTTTGTTTGTCTGTTTTGGAGGGACGTCAGTGAAAATGTTATGGCAGTTGTTATGGCTTCTTTTTTTTTTTTTAGTATTTACTTATTAGGTCTTTCTCTCAAACTTGGTGCCAACTAAATTATAAACATTAATCAAGCACTGCTTGGACAGCGATGGAAGGTACTTAGCGGTGGCCCGTCATAGAGTGCTGCAGGAATTACATTATTTTTTTTTTGTAGGCCAACATGGAAGTTGTCAAGAATCATAAAGGTTTTTTGAATTTGATTTTATTATTGCAGAAAATAAGCTGTGTGGCAAAACAAAACAATCAAACTAACAAACAAAAAAACATTTATGATGCTTACAAATTTTTGTTCAAAAAGATAATCTTAATATGGAACAACGCATCCATGATTTCTGAAACTGATATGCAACTGTTCTAAGTAAAAAGCTAATGTTAGGCTATAAACAAACTACACTACAGTCTCTTAAGCTTGTGTTAACCATAGACTTTTTTCAGGCATCTAACCAAAAAAAAAAAACAAAAAACTACTGACTAAGACAAGGGAGGAGTGCAAAAATGCTAACTCATTTCTGGTTTCTAGGACTCATTCTCGGAGCATCGCATTGTATCTAACGGGGCTTCAGAGAAAGTGAAGGCAAAAATGGGGATGGGAGTTTAAAAATAAGCTGCTGATTATGCCTGATAGTCCCTTTAAAACAAGACACTTGGGGCAGTGGTAAACTCAGACAATCACATTTCATTTATTTGTTCTTCCACCTCTTGTCCCTGACATGTCGCCTTGTCCTCTCTGCTGCTGCCAAACTCTGACAGTTCAACACAACAGTGTTCAGTTCTCAGGGTCAGAGGTGTGGCAGGAAACCTTGTTAGCCTCCTCTGTCATTACCATCGAGGGCTCCAACTGTGCTTTCATGAGGCCTCACTTTTCTGAAACCTCTTGCTGTGATTTAAGTAACCGCAGCCCACATACTGCCAGTGCATGAGAAGTGACTCAATTATTCACAGCTAGAAACTTTAAAGGCATGAGTTTCTGAAGGCCTATACTACAGGACTCAAGGTCTCTAGATTTCTAACAAGGTGAATTCGGCACTTGTGAAAGAGTAATAGAGAAGAAACAGCTATAAGGAGAGAGAGAGCGAAAGAGATGCAGGGGGCAGGTGAAGTTGCTAAGGGTGACAGGTTGTCATGGATGTGCCCTTTCCATTGGTCCCCTCCCCTCCTCAGACCCCTGTTACTGTGGCGACAGGGGGCCTTGAGTGACAGATGGTTGCTGAGGCGTGTCGGCGGTTGTTAAGAGCAATAAATGTGTCAATCACAGTCACAGATATAAAGAGCTTAAAGGATTCGGTTTTCTCTCGCTCTCTCTGTGCATTGGCACCACGTTCAGGGACACATCTACAGATCGGTAACCAGAGACAACCTATGCATTGCATGTTTGAAAGCACCCAGTGTGAGTAATGTCGGTAAACGGTTCACTATTTACCGGTAACAGTCGCACTGCGCTGCTCTCGCTGCTCTCGCTGCTTTCGCGTCCACGTATTATAGTAAAGTCGGTCCGTGCGTCCACCATGGATCTATTACAAATCTGGACACAGCCTGGCGTCCACTACATGATGTATTATAAGGAAGTCCACTAGTCTGCTTTTGCTACTGCCGGTTTAAACCCTGCGGCTGCTCTGATTGGTCGCCCTAGTCTCGCGATATTCTTCGCACGAGATCAGACAGGTAAAGACCGATTTCGCTGTAATATATCCATGGTAAAGGCACATAGTGACTCTTTGTGACTTTGACCTGGGTTACAGTATACACATGACCAAAAGAAACAGTGGGTTTAAGGCTAGAATATAGACCTAAATACATTAGATAATACTCTGCAGCTTTTGAGAAACTAAAAAAAGAAAAATCACATGCTCTGCAAAAGGGATTCATTAGAGGGTATTTGTGTCCCTTGCAAGTTTCATATAATAACTCGTTTCATAAGAAGTTGTCTCATGTGCAACCTTTCTTAGTGCATGCTGGGTTGGCTCCAGCACCCTGCAACCCTAAACATGATCTGCATAAATAATGAATAATTTAGCAACTGAGCACTAATTACACTTTTGTTTAATTCTTCCTGTCGAGAGGCAAGCGCTCCGTTAAACAGTAACAACATGAGCTGCTGCTTTTTTTCAGTATTTTGAAATAATAACAGAATGAGATATTCTTTTAAATATTTTTTGTATTTGGTTCTTTTGCTTCTGAGAGACGGCATCCACCATAAACGAATGTGTTTTCAAAGAATGGAAAGTAAACACATTTACTGATGATCAAGTTAAAATTAAGAAGTATTCATCAAATGTACATTAGATACTGTTACAATTCTTCAAATGAGCTTAGAAAATTATTTTTGTGGATTATTAATGTAAGTTGTTACTGGGTATCTTTATGTTTTCGAGTTGTCCGTCTGCCCGTCTGTCCCATTCTTGTGAGCATAATATTTCAAGAACACCTTGAGGGAATTTTTTCAAACTTGCCACAAATGTCCACTTGAACTCAAGGATGAAATGATTAGAATTAGGTCAAGGCCGCTATGACCTCACAAAACATGTTTTTTGCCATAACTCAATAATTTCTATGCTATTTATGACAACATTTCAGACAAATGTGTAATAGGATAAAATGAAGTGATGATATAACATATCCAAAAGGTCAAAGTTCAACTTCACTGTGCAAAAACACTTTCTGGGCCATTACTTAGCGTCAAAACAGAAGGGGAGACATTTGATCAGAAACTGAATTGGTGACACTAATCTTGGATGTCCACCTTGTCCACTTTGCAGAGTTTATAGATCTTATGTGCTATTAGTTTGAAGATATGCGTGAAGCAGAATTTCTAGCTTTTCAGCAATATCTGAAGCACTGTTAACTGTCACGGCTACATAAGAGTCTGAACAGAAATTGATGTAATGTGTAACTGCAACTTGACTTGAGGCAATCTTAAAACCCATGATGTTCTGACCTTTTAACTCATGCAGAGTGAACTAAATACACTGCGCTGGAATGTGGATGTTATGAATATTGTACCCTGCTCATGAATTGGGTGTGTATGCAGCCCGTCTGCAATTTCTCTCTTTCTGATACTATCTTTCCCCAAAACTCAGAGCTAGGCTGGAGGGAAAGTGAGACATAAGTGATAGTGACATTTCCGACCGTTCAGATAAGGTTAAAGTGGATTGAACTCTCTGTCTGCAGAACGGTCTGGACATCTGACAGAGATGGTTTAAAATAAAAGTGCGCAGACAGACAGAACAGATGAGTGCGGCCTGATCCTGAATACTGAAATCTACAATGTAAAACTCTAACCCTCTACACCACTCTACTCTGATCAGTATTGCGGAGAGAAAGACGTTAAACATGAGGCTCACACTGCACACACACACACACACACACACAGACTCAAAAGCATGCGCACACATGCATGAGCCCTGTTATCAAAGGAAACACAAACTGAGGTTCTTCCCCGAGGCTCTCCACTGAGTACTTGTTGAAAAGGAGATTCCTCCACCATGATGTCAGTGCTGCAGTACACCCAGTGGTACACCCACACCCACACACACATACACACACACTTACATTGACAACAAAGATGATTGGAGGAAAGCTGTTGACCATGACCAATCAGCTTACAGTGACATGTGATGACGGCTGTGTCTATCTCGTCTATCTTCTTTTCTCTCCCCAACACCTCCTCCCTGCATGTCTCTATCTTTACATCTACCACCTCCTTCCAACTCCACCTGGCATGTTCCCCTCTGTATCACAAGTCACATCTCTTCCTCTTCCTGTCCCTCTCTCTGTCTTCCTCTGCCTATCTTCCTTCGTTCCTGCTCTGTCTCATCCTGTTGCTCCGGGGTGTTTTTTTCTCTGGTTGTTTCTCAATTTCTTCAGTTTCCCTTCATTTTAATCCTGTTTAATCAGAAACAAAACAAAGGCATGTATGAAGACAGCAAATGTATCAACTGCCAGTCACCAGAATAAAAAGTTGAAATTGCAGGTTTCTGAGAACCACGAATTTGTAACATTTGTGTGTTTCATACGTGTTATGTCGACATTTTTAAAGTGACTGAGTTCAGATTACATGTATTTGAGCTGAGTTGATTGGATGGTATGACACTGAGGCGAGACGGCTGCCAAGAAGCAGACAGCAGCTGACCACAATTCAACACGTTTTTTTAACGAGGGCTTGAGACATTTTCAGCTGTGTTTAAAGACAAAAAATGAGGTATTTTAAGCTAAAACATCACATTTTCCTAACTCTTTTGCCAAAACCTAACCACACGTTAACCACAGTGCTGTCACAACGTAAAATTGAAAACTGAAATGTAAAGAAACATGATGTTTCAACATATACTTTCAAACAAATATTTATATCCTTTTGTTTCGCCCTGGTTTGCAAAAATGTACATTGCTAACAGTCGTTCTGGCCACTGGGATGGCAACAAATGTATAGCCAGAATCACCACCTACTAATGTTGGCTCAAATAATAATCATACAGTAATGACTGATACAGTATATTGCTTGTCATTAAAACCTTTAATACGATGCATTTTATGTTACTCTATAACAAATCGGTGCTACACTGGCTGGCCACGGAAAAGCCCTCAGGCTGCAATTTCTGATCAAAGTACAAACAAGTCCATAGAGTACTAAAATTTTTACTTTTGAAATAGCTGTCTGCTTCCTCTTAACAGCAGATTACATATGAGAACAGGTGTGTTAGAATAAATGACCAATTACTGAAAGTGAAGCTAAACTAAGTTTTTTTGCTTTTTGTTTTTTTCAAACTTAACTCCCTAACATGCCTGATTAGTTGTCGTGAAGTGCTGAAAGGCCATGCAGGGGGGTGTAAATTTACCCCAGCAGCACAGAGGCAGACATTTACTGAGATTTAACTGTAGACTTGGGAGTCTTACATCACCTTGAACACAGCGAAGAGAGCAAGAGAGACGGAGAGCAAGCGAGCGAGCAAGAGAGAGGGAGAGAGAGAGAGAGAGACACACAAAAGAGAGACCTAAAACACGCTTGACACTGAGTAACAATTTGTTTCACTTCTCCCCTGGTATCATTACTGTACAGTGTACACACTCCTCCTCTACAGTAATTTCACCTCAGATTCTTCACATTTGTTTTCCAGACCTCTTTAAACTTTTAAACCTGTAATTACCTCACTAACTTATGTAACTGTGTGAGTTAAATACACTATGGTTAGGGAAAACCCCAGTTATACAGTCAAATGCACTAAGGAAGAGATCATTTATGTAAATGTGTGCCACAACGTAACCTCACTCAGCGCCATGCACTTACTCATATGCCTCAGGAAAACAACTCTAGATTGACACGCACATGGACGGCCCAAAGGTATGAGCAACATAGGATTGAATCACGGCTGGCATGTCAGGTTTTTACTACATGATTATAATGGCCAAAAGAGTTCACAATAATAACATTAATATATAGAACATTTAAAATAATAATAATAATAGCAGGGTTTCCACACATTTTCATGGACAAAATTTCAAAACTTCCATAACTTTCCAAGGACCCAAAATAATGATATTTTTTCCTGCCCTACTTGCCCAGGGATTTTTTTTTTTATAAATCAGATTAAAACTATATTCAAACATGATTTCAACATCCATGAAGGGAGAGAATGTGTGGAAAAACTGAATAAATGTATGTGATGGCAAACAAAGACACATAGTGGTGCTAAGTTACATCTGAAGTTTCAGAAAATAAATTTGCTGTTATGTTACATATGCAGAAGGTTATCCAGTGAAGGTTGCAATGTCATTACATACAACAAAATTCCATTACTTTTCCAGGCCTCAAAAAAAATATGTTTTTGAAATTCCATGAGTTTCCATATTTTTCATTACTATAGGAACCCTGTATTAAAAACAATCAGTGAAAGTCACCTTTAACTTTATTTTTTAACTGTCAGTTTTGTCTCTTTTTCAGGCAAATAACACTCAAGATAAGAGTGTATATGGTTGCAGATGAGTGTCTGTAACCATAACTGCACAAAATTCTAAAGAAAGAGCAGCTACACTCAATGGATAGTAAAAAGGCAGCTAAATGGCATTGGGGGAGGGACACAAGGTGAGAAAGAAAAGAAAGGAAAATGATTTAAGAGGCTCAAGATTACTTGCACTATATTACTGTCAGTATTTCATTTTTAAATATCACTATTATTGTTCGTGCTGGTATATCACAACAATTCTAAACTGAATAATCCAACAGTCCAATCCAACAATCCTAACAGATAATTGTAGCTGACAATCAAAACTGCATTTCATGCATCACTCATTCTTAAATCTAGAAATGAGAAAGAATCCTCAGCAACACTCACAAACTAACCACTGTTCCCAGAGCCCACAACTCATGATCCGCTGCCAAATCTGACAGGAACATCTCCATCTCACTTATCTGAAAAATACCACCTTTGAAAATAACACTTGGCATTTTCTCTTCAGTTGTTTTTATACATTTGATGTGTCTAAAATCTAAAAATGTGTCTAAATCCCCTGCAGCCCAAAAAGCATTTTCCTAATAAGCACCTCAAAATCTGTTGATAAAACACCTTGAACTGCAAACTAGGTAAATTATGACTCTTTCTATCGTGAATTTTTAATTTATGGAGGTTTAATATTTGTAAAACCTTCCTCAGGCCAAAACAAAAAACAAGATAAATGCCACTGCGCATGTTCAGTGGGTCATGGGCAGCATACCCCGGAAATAAACCCAGAGGCTATAAACTTTTTTGGCATATGTGCCAGACAAGCAGTTCCATAGGACTGAATAGACACAATCTTGACATCTGGTATCTAGTTACTATTACACATCTATGATTAGACCATGCTGGCTTGTTCTTCCAACAAAGTAGCAGCAGCCCAAATGCTGCAAGACACATTGCTGCTCCCCAAATCCAAACAAGAAATTTAATTTGTAATGAAAACTCTGGGATATGTATTACGAAAATGAATGTGACCACAAGTTGCCACCACTGGTTAAAAAAAAAAAAATCCTGATATAACACTTTAAAAGTAGTTAACAAGACTGATTCTATGAGGTTTAGTTTAACGCACAGACAAATGTTCCACAAAAAATCAGTATTATTATTATTATTATTAACATTATTCATGTTCATTATTTGCTGCTATACACTTGCATACAAAACACATATCAGAACAAAAGCATGATTTTTGTGGCCCTCACTTCCCCTCTATGAACAATTTTGATTTGTCAAACACGTGCTTAACTAATGAAATTAGTTTAATGAATGCATTTGATTTAGGTGTGCAAACAGAAGAATAACATTGGTAATGTAATTAGTACCACCTGTGCTTTTCCTACAATGACAAGTTAAAATCCCTGCTGTGAAAAAGAGCTGTTGCAGGGTCCTGTTATCGTGCATGCTGGCTCGCTGGCTCGGCATATGGGGCACCTACATGGAACAGAGCCATTATTAATGTAACTGCAGTTGTGCTGCTCCTGCAAGTCAAAATGTCTGCCACATGAAAGGTCTATTTCTCTCCATCTCACAAAGAGAAACACCTCCCATGTACTATATATGTGATTAATTGATAACTTGTACTTTATAGGTTGCCTGAAGTCATTAATTTAACACTTCATTACAGCTCGTTAGAACTACAGGGAAAAACTCTCAGCTGAGAGAATCTGGTAATTAATGCAGCCAATGGGAATGCTTTATCGCCATTTTTTTTCTATGAAAACAGAGATGTAAAGTGTTTTAGAAAGCAAAGCTTAACATAATATAGAGATTCCCTGATATTGGTCTGTGGAAAAACATTTATGGAGCAGAGAGACAGACTCCTAGCTGAGGTACTTAGGCATGCTGGTGTCACTCAAATGCAATGGCCTACTGATCTGTGCTGTTGGTAATCTCTTTTGTAATGTGAACATCTTGTTGATATTAATACAGTCCTTCCTTGTAGCTTCCTTGTAAGTTTTTTTCTCTGATATATAAGTGGATGCACTGATGCCAGGAGATTTTTTAAAATAGAACTGTTTGCACAATGTTTAGTTGCATTGCACTGCACATTATTGTATAGCGGCAGAGTTTAAAGGTCCAGTGTGTAGGATTTAGGGGAATATTTTGGCAGAACTGTAATAAAATATATCAAGTGTGTCTTCTTTGGTATATAATCATTTGAATCTAAGAATTGTAATGCCTTCAATAACTCAGAAGGGATACTGAACTTGCTTTGCTGGGGGACCCCTTTGAAAAACGACAAAAGGCAAGGGGGCAGTCACAGCAGACCCATACAGGTTTTTCGGATTGTAGGACATTTCTAAAATTTTAGGACAGTTATCAGATTTTAGGATGTTTCTGGGGTTTAAGGACATTAGAGGCTTAGTTAGGAATTCTGTCAGGGGTGTGGGGGATCCTCTGCTTTTTTTAATTAACAAGCCCTATTTTGCTGTTATGTATACTATACCTAATGTATACTAAAAGTACAAAAACAGTTTCCAGTGTTAATCAATTAATTTTTATTGTGAAATGGAAAATGGTTGAGAGGCCACCTCGTACCCTATCGGGAGCCAGATTTGACCAGTGGGCTGTAAGTTGAGTATCACTGAAAGAATGAGCCATAGACAGTGGGTCCTCATTTATGGAGATCCCTATATTGCACAGCAATGTTTCTACAGCAGCCCAGAGTGGGAAAACCAAACACTGGCTCCAGAGAGGGCCATTTACATTTTTGCATTGGCAACTGTAGCTCATCTTCAATGATCAGCGTTGGAAAAAAGACTAATTTGTGATGTGAAACTCCTTTATTCAGTGGTTTTACCAGTTTAAATCTCCAGGTCCATTCTAATTTGGTGAGGGAGGGGCGACCTTGAGCACACCGGGTACAGTGTGCTCTTTTGCAGCAGATCAGGTTCGAGTCCGACCTGTTGTCCTTTGCTGCATGTCATTCCCCTTCTCTCTCCTACCTTTCCTGTCTCTTTCAAACTGTCCTATAAATAAAGGAAAAAAATGCCCCCCCCCCCAAAAAAAAAAAAATCGAGAGGCCTCTGTAGATAAATCAGCTCCCAGTGAAAACCTGCTGAACAACAGACAATGAGGGAATTCTAACTGGAGGGAATTTTAACTGGCTGCAATCTGCAATTCTCACAGCTAAACGCCATTAAATCCAACTAAGTCTTACACACATCACCTATAATGATACTATGCAGGAGCATTTAATAGCATGAATTCAGGAGATGGATTTTTTTAAATGACCACATCAAAATAAAAATTGCAATCCAAGACGCCATCCACAAAAAAAACAACAAAAAACAGAGAAAACCACAACAAAACAGAAACAAACTAACCAAGTTTTAGTTCCAGGCAAATAGTTGAAAGAGAGTGCATCAGAGAGTCATATCTGAGAGAAAATGTCTCAACAAATCTTTCTTTCTTACGATCACAGTGGATTCTTTTTTTGTGCAATACAGAAGAGAAGCCACTTACAAGCTGTTGCTATCATGCTCAAATGAGTCATTTGAACTTACCATAGAGCCAAAACCTTTCTTCATGTATGGAAAACTGAACGGCATAAAGTTAGCTTTTAAGAACCAGAATAGTTCTTTGTTATATATATTTTTTTCATATTAGAAAGGACAAGTACTGTCACTGAGATTACAATACACTACTTGCGTCAAAGAACTTTTGAAGAGGCTGGTTTTGTTCAGGCTTTGGTGACGCTTTCATAATAGTCTCATTCTATAATAGGTGATTATGAAACCTGTTCTAACATTTTTTCTCTGAATATTCCCATAGTTCCTGAAAAGCAAAAGAATGAAGGGCAAATGTAACAAGACTGCGACAGAGAAAGGGAAAATAAGTTCAATGGCAAAACTTACACTGAAATCTTCTTTTGTGTGTGTGTGTGTGTGTGTGTGTGTGTGTGTGTGTGTGTGTGTGTGTGTGTGTGTGTGTGTGTGCACTCTTTTATTGGTATCTCAGAGTTAAGAATATGGCAATCTGGCAAATAGTTGTCAATCCATGGACACACTGCAAACAGGAACTGCTTAGAGCTAATTATGCAGACTTTCAAAAGCACCAGTAAGCCAAATGTGAGCACATCTAAACACAACTGAGAGAAGTGTGTCTTCTTTCACAGAGCAGTCTGTAAGAAGGACAACTTCCACCAATAACAAGCAGTTCTCCAAATCAAACAGCTGCAGCCTCAGCAACGGTTTATATTTATTTGTTTGTTTTCCTGGCCTGATTTCTGTCAAAGTAGCATGTGAGTGTGAGACTGTTTTGCAGCTGACTCGGAAGTCCTGGGTGTTGTACTCCTCCAACAATAATAATTAATGCAACATGAGTTATGGCTAAAAATAAAAAATGATCAAACAGAAAACTTGGATCACCACCAACATGGAATCTGTCCCCATTTTACAGCCAAATCTGTTTTTTTTCTCCAGTTTTTTTGACTTAATAGACACTTGATAATCAAGACTCATATAAAACCTGGGAAGATGGTGATTGAGCTTGGGCAGTTTTGGTATTAAGGCACTGACACACTAGGCTGATGGTCAGCTGTCAGTCAATGTTGGGATGTCTGTCGTCTTAGATTTTATGTTCTCTGCATCTCTGGCCCTTGTCAGTCCTTTACGGCTTTTGTCAGCTGATTCAGCATGTTGACTCTGCATCAGAGCCATCAGAGCCCATCGGTGAATGAAATCACTCTGATTGATAGTTCAGCTCAGTGCACAAAGAGAACAAATGGAAGTGAGGAACAACAGAAAGAAACTTGTTACATTAGGTTAGATGTTATTTTTTTAGCCATCGAGACTGAGCAGAAACTCAGTTTGTAATTGTTGTATTACTGTTCATGAGTGCACAGTCAATAAGCTTTGTTCTTTCAACACTAGGTTATGTTATTAATTTGCTAACTGGCTGACTATTGTCTTAAATTTGTCCTGTCAGTTTTCCGGTGTACCTTTTTTCATGACAAATACAACGCAACAGTTGGCCTTCATCGCAGTGGTTTGTTCGGTGAATTTGGGCCTAAAGAGTCAAAACACTAGTGTATGACGAAGTAAAACTATTGTGTATTAGCAAATGACTCCAGTGACGTTGACAGAGAGTGAGTGAATGAGGGTGAGTGAGTGAGCACATGAGTTTGTCAGCATTGATGATAGAGTGGGAATGATTGGGGCCATTTCAAATCCTCTCTCTTGTGGAAAAGTAAACAGTATTTTTCCAGTCTTTAAGCAAATCTCCATTTCAAAGTGCACAAAATGCATAATTTTGTGCCTCCTTGCACCTTGTTACTTTGAAATGCTAATGATGGCTGTGGTTCATGCTTGCTGGGTGTGTGTGTGTACATGTGTGTGTGTAAGAGAGAGAGAGAAAGAGAGAGAGCATGTGCGGTAGAGTCTGACTGGTTTGTATAGCATTGCTCTTGACTGAATGACATCTTCAGCTCTCATCTGTCCCATTTGCTCTCATTTGTCACACGCACACATGCATGCAGACACACATGCACACACACACACACACACACACACACACACACACACACACACACACACACACACACACACACAGAATAATCTCTGGGAAACAGCCTCTCTCTCTCTTTCTCTTTAACAGAGACAGACAGACACACACACACACACACACACACACACACACACACACACACAGGTACAAACACAGAGTCACGCAATGCTCCATATCTATCTTGATGTCCTAGGAAGGCGAGCGCTCTACTAGCCATTACTCTTCATATATCAAGTCATGCACTCTGCCGCCTCCCAGGCTATTACATCTATACATCTCACACATACACACCCACACTGCTTTTATCTCTGCAGTTACTTATGAAAAGGTCACGACCTATGTAGGGTTCATTAATCATGCGACACAAACTGCTCTGATTGGTGCTTTCACATTTTGCAAGGGGCGGAGATTGACCTTTGGAAAGCAACGGGGCAGTGAGCGGGGGACCAGTTAGGACCTGCAATATAAAGCAGTGATAGGTGTAATAACTGCATTTAGCTCAGATTTTATATGAAACTTTAAAATTACCTGAAAATAAGTAAAAACAATCCACAAATGACACAGTTAAAACAAAAACATGGAAATTACCTGGAAAAGTGCAAAATAATCAAATATATAATTAGAATAGTAACAAATTTAGTTTTTCCCTATCTTTATTCCTTAGACATTTTAATCTTTAATCTTAGACAGATTTTTTTAAAATAACTTGCATTTATAATATATTTATTACCAAGTTGCCCATTGCCCCTGTTTTAAGAAGAAATCCCACCAATTTTCTCTGGGTTCAATGTTTCAATGTTCAATGGTAGGAGCTATAACCCCTACCCATTAGCAATCCCACCAATATTCTCTGGGTTCAATGTTTAAATTATTGTTAAGGGTTAAACCATTACCAGTAGATGGTATGCTGTTTTTTTGTCTCTCACTGTGACTTCTATTCTTCCTTCACTATGTTCAGGATTACTTTTTATGTATACTTTTGGTTTCTTGTCTATTCAAGACTGTGTGTGGGTGTGTGTATATGTGTGTGTGTTAGGGATCTCTCTTTGCAGCCGGATGAAGGGAGAGCTCTACAGGAGATGACAGTGAATAGCAAAAGAAGGGAGGAAGGATAGATGTAGCACTTGGGAAAACATGGTGGTTTATCTACAGAATGTGTGTCCTTGGGGGCAAAAAATAGTGCGAATGCCAAAATGAAATTTGATTGCCAAGTGATCTTTGGGAAATGCAATGCAACAGCACTGAAGTAATGAGTCTAAATGTGGGCTCCAAACAATGAGAATTGCTACATTATACATCTGGGAGCTCATTTGAAAACACTGCATGTGCACAAAGAGGGAGGTTTGAAAAATGTGTACACCACTTCCAAGGTAGCAGTCAAAATTTGAAAAGATATGGCAGGAGCATGTGTGCCGCAATGAACAATGGGTTACACCAACAGTGAAGTAGCAAAATAAAGTGGGATGTTTTAATGAGCGCAATGAAATAGTTCCATCAAAACAAAAAAATGACTCTAATAATTACAGCCTGTCAGAAGAGACATCTCAGCTAATCTGTGTTTGTTTGCTTTGTTTCAGAAACTAGACACGAAATGGCAAGCAGCTAATGAAGTGTGAAGTGTGAGAAATGCTGTCTGTACTTGATCTTTTGGTAAGTAAAACCCTGATCAGATTATATTTAACACCTACAAAGATGAAACACCTCACACGAAATGAGTATCTCAAAAAAATACACTGAATTTTGTTTGTCAAGAACACATCAAGCAGCAGTGAAGTCCAGTGTAGGTCAAGCAGACTCATCCAAATACAGAACTCTTCAGATCTACATTACTCATTTTTTTTTCATTTAAAACACCTAATTTTCCTGAAAGATAGTAAGTTTGCAGCTACAGAACATTAGGGCTGCCTACTGAAAGTCGAAGATTCGAGTCATCAGTCGGAGACCCCTCAGTTGACTGAGTTAGCTTTAAGTCACGCAGTCGTTTTTTTTTTTTTTTCCTTTTGCTTTTCTTGCTAGTTTGTGTGCTGTTCAATGTGCATCTGAGGATACTTTGGTCCCCAGACGTTGCTGTGGAGTGAGTGCTCTTGACTGTCACACTACTCTTTGGCAGAGGCTGCAGCCGACAATGCACTGTAAGGCTCAGAAATGACATAATCTTCTCTCTTCTGCTTAAAGGTGGTGAATTTACAGTTCACAGCAACTTAATATGACCCAGTTTCTGTCTTTGTTTGATATCTAATGTCAGCAAAAAATGTTGTGCATTTGCAACTTGTTGTTAGCCCCGTTAGCTTGTTTACTATATCACGTGAAAGCTGCTGTCAATGTCCCGCTGAGCCCTGTTCAAATTGTAAAACTTTTTACGTACAATAAACAAATCATTGAATATTCATATTAAACAACCAAATCTGACAGGACTGGCATAGTTCTGAGTCAGGTACAGCCCTATACAGAACATAGATCAACCATAAATATTTATAGTAATAATCAATAATTTTATTCTTAAAACGATAAAAAACTACGACCTCCACAGCATTATTAATACTCTTATACTAGTAACAGACTACTGGTACTTCAGCTAATTTAGGCTAGAGAAACTCCTGACGTGCATGTGTGTGTGTGTGGTGTTTCACATGTATCTGAGACCCCAGGGAGCTGACTGGGAGTCGTGGAAGGATTGGATAGCAGCATGTAATGACTTTAGGGGCCGAGGGGTGGGCTGGATCAGGTGGCACATTGGGTGGGTGGATCACTATTCTGCTGTGATCTCACACACCCAACCACACACACAGAAATGACACAGACAATATTCACAGATATATGATATATAGTAATGTATACCAACTGACAGAGGAAGGACGACACACATGCAAGCCATTCAACCAGACATGAACACACACATTGCCTGTTCAGATTATCTTGCATAACAAAAATGTGGTTTCCTTTCTGACCTTCTCCTGACTCATCTTGACCTGGCTATAACCCCTACCCATTAGCAGGCTGTACGTGTGTGTGCGTGCGTGCGTGCGTGTGTGTGTGTGTGTGTGTGTGTATGCGCACTCATACCCTCAGCTGTTCAGCTCATTCAATCCTCCCCAGTGTTCAGCTGCTTGACTGCGCTGACTTCTCTACAGTGTCTTCACAGCTCTATCTGAGCCTCTGTCACTTCACATCTCCACAGGGCATTTTGTCACTTGCATTTTATTTAACTGTTAATTAACCAGTCCCATCGCATGTCACTTTTCTGAGGGAAAAGCACAAAGCATCTGATGTAAACACTGTAGAGGCCATTACTTTTGTCAGCGCCTCCAGTAAATAACCGACTGAAACTGAGGTTGTTATCCCTGTAGAACAGATGAGAAATGGCAAAACGGTTGACATTGTTATTTTCTTTTGTTCTCAGTGCTAATATTGTCTGTCGTAAAAGGACAAAACAACATCAGACTTGTTTGATTTCCTGATGTTCCACTAGAGAGAAAACAGACATCCTGATTTTAGGAGATAAAACAGATGGCTTTGCTATAATTAGAAGTGTATCTATGTATTGTTTATATTTGGTGTGTATGTAGTGCACACATTTCTGCTCTAGGGAAGTAATCCTATTACTTTTGAACCAAGTACATAAACTCACATATTCTGTCTGTATTTGGAGGGTTTTTTTTGTTTTTTTTTTTATCATTCCCCTCCAAATATACACTAACAGGATGTCACTGCGTGGCTGGAGATGGGAGACAGAGCTATCAGTAACAAAGACAAATATTCATCAAATCCCACCAGACTATGCATAATTCATCACATAGGGATTTGAATTATATATATATCAATCATCAAATATTTACAGTATTTGCGTTTTTCAAGAACTCCAGATGTACGTTTTCTCTGGATTGGCTCAATGTGACAGAGAGGAAGAAAAAAGGATAAGTAACATGGGATCTTGGTTTCACAGGGATACAATACAAGATGGTGAAAAACAGAGATTGAGTTTGATCTTTTTTTCTCTTCTCTCCATTAATTCATTTGAACTTACATCCCTGCACGTCATTTACATCCCTTCTTTATGAATTTATTCTGTGTCATTGGACTTTCTTTTTAGACTAATTACTGTTGGTTGGTTTGGTTGTGTGTATATCAAGCGCTGAATTCAGTCTTAGCTAAACATTTTGGGTTCATTGCCTGAGATATTTAACTCTTTACAGCTTTAAACCACTGAGCAGACTGACAGCAAATTAAAATCCGGTGCAAAGCGGATGAGTGAGCTACCAACTAGGGTTATACTGTTGTAAGCTGCTATATACACGCAGACACACATATGCACACATTTGTCATCCAAGCCCACTTTATGTCAGACAAAAAGATCAGTTTGATCTCCCTGGATTTCCAGCCAAGAATGACGGGTGGGCGAAATAATGGGAACCTACAGTATTACACAATATTTCAATCCAATCCAACAGACCGAAAAAACACACAACCTTTGTGAATAATCACAATATTCTATAACACGTTCATGTTTTTTTGTCCACCGCTGTTGAAATTGCCCCAATGAATAGCGGATTTATTCCTCCCAAAATAGATGGATTTGGTGACGATAAGAAGAAGATTAACTCTGTGTATGCGTGTGTGTGTGTGTGTGTGTGTGTGTGTGTGTGTGTGTGTGTGCGTGTGTGCGTGTGTGTGTGTGCGCGCGCGCGCACGCATAGGTTATAATTCTTTTTAAAGGAGATTAAACCTTTATTTTGGCAAACATCTTACTCAGAAATGATCCTTCTTTCATACACACACATGCACACACACGCATCAACACACATGCGCTGATCGTTGTGTGATTGGGACGCAGGCCAGATGAGAGAGATGGAGGGAAGTCGCCTACTGGGTAGAGGAGAGAGGAAAATGAAGAAGACAGAGAGAGAGAGAGAAAGCAAGAGAGACACTGAACATAGATAGAAAGATAGGGAGGCAAGCAAGTAGGACAGTTGTAACAGGCCACAGTGGGTCAGATAAGGCTTCACTGATGGAGACAGAGACAGAAAGAAATGTGATCCTCTCTCTCTCTGTCTTTCTGTCTGTCTGTATGTGTCAAGCTCTCTCTCTCATGGAGCCACTGAGTCTTGCAGTCAGGCATGCAGCTGTCAGCAGCTCTCCCTCCGTCTGTCTATGGCAGCTAAGCAACACACAACCCCTCCATCAACAAGAAATCCTACTGTATATTAGGGGTGTAATGGTGCACAAAATTCATGGTTTGATAAGTTCACGGTGCAGCAGGTAGAAAAAAGGAATAAAAAAGAAAAACTTAAGCTATTCATTTATTTAAAAAAGCTATGGATCATTGCCCATATAATTTAAAAAAATAAGATGCTCAAACATTGATACTGTATTCGGTCAATAAAAAACAGGCCTTACAGCCATGCCGTCAACTTTGTAAAGGCTATACTTAAGACACAGCATTGTTTTGTTTTTTGGGGTATTTTCCAGGGGAGGGGGGGCTTTATATTGATAGGACAGTTGTAGAGGAATGAGGAAAGCAAGAGGGGAACATGATATAGAGGGCCATGGGGCAGAATTAAGCTCTGACTGAGAGAGAGGTACAGCAAGGGAACAGCCTAAACAGGCGCACGCTCTACCAGGTGAGCTCGAGGTCGCTCCAGCACAAAACTGTTTGAGGTTAATACTAACGCCAGCACGTTAACAAGCTCACAATTACAATGCTAGCATGAACTGATTAACAACTATAATGTCAATGTGTTCATCATCTTAGTTTAATGCATGGACAATTATAAAGATGGACGACATAACACTCCCCAAAAGTTTTGATTGTACCCTGGCGGCTGCCAACAGTATAGCTCTTAACCCCGCCCCCTCACATTAGCGAATGGGACATCGGTCAAACTAATAAACTCAAAGTGCATCAAGTAATTTTTTTGCAAAGATGGTGTCTATCATTCTAGGTTGTTCTTATCACCCTGATGTTTGGTCTTGTTTTTCTCTGATAAGTTTGGTTTTAATTTGTTTTTTGATGCTTTAGAAGGGGTTTGACATTATGATTGATGGCTGTGTTTGCCAATCAGTATGTTCATGTTTAATGATGCTCCCTTGGGGCACCAGTAGCTCAGTCAATCTAGTGGTTTATTACAGTCATAAAACAAAATATCAGACAAACTAAACTTTCTGACCTGATGATGGCGCTAGATGGAGATGGAAAGCTGAAGGATCACTGAGGTTCTTATAATTCATCTCATGGGGAATATGGATGTGAGTTACAAAATTCATGGCAATCCATCCAATAGCTGTCAAAGTGTTTCAGTCTGAACAGAAGTGGCAGACTGACCAACCGTCTGACATTTCCAGCATGGCTAAACATTGTAATTAATTTCTATTGATATTTAGACCCAGCAGTGCAGTTCAAGCTTTTCATATTCAGTTCAACATGTCCATACTCAGCCCAGACTCACTCTATTTTCACATTTGACACAGTTAAGAAGCTCTCAGTAGCCCTGGAGGTCCAGCTATCAGTGGTGAAAGTGTCTGCCGGTGCAGTGGATACTTCCTGGTCAACTGCAGCCTGTGCTCTTTTATACAGGGCAGCCACAACACAGTGACTGAAGCACACATGAAGGGCCATTATAGCAAGGCTCAAGCTTTAAGGGCTGAAGGCTGCAGATCTGAGCTGTACTGTATCTTTCAATTTTCTTGGAAGCACTCCACTAGACTAGGAAACTTGATAAGAGTCACGGTTAATGAAAAAACTTGATAAGAGTTTGTAATAAAGGAACATGATTAGTTATAAAGAAGAAAAAAATAATGATGGGAGTCACAATTTAAAAGGAACCAGATAAGGGG
The DNA here is from genome assembly GCF_026936395.1 of Plectropomus leopardus. Lineage (NCBI taxonomy): Eukaryota > Metazoa > Chordata > Actinopteri > Perciformes > Serranidae > Plectropomus > Plectropomus leopardus. Next base: position 14,768,431 of record NC_142185.1, on the reverse strand, counting down.
CATTCATGAATGATAAAAGAACAAGAGGATTAAAGCGGTGATGCTGTGATCCACGGGTTACTTGGGAATGCTACACAGGGCATCTGTGAAGATCAAAGCAAACTAAAACATCTGGAAATTTAATACTGCTTTGTTTCATGGCAAATGTGTGCACGTTACGGAGAATGGAGTTAAAACATTTCTGAATTGCTGTCTTCTTTCGATGTTTGCCTAACCCTTTAAAGTACTTTCTACAAAACAAACTAAATAAAAAACAAAACAAAAACATGATTTTTTTTTTTCTTTGCATTTTTACCCACTGGGGCTATAAAACCAAAAATCTATGTTTTTTTTGTTTTGTTTCGTTTTGTTTTTATAACAGGCCCCATATTTTTGAAAATAAAGGTTGAAATGGCCATTCATTTTAATGTCAAAAAGAATAAATAATCCAAATTACAAACAACTTACTGTTACACTGCTTATAATATGTTAGTAGTATGCCAATATATTTCAAACTGTGACCATGGAATTAGTCTCATTGCAAGTACTAGTATTATATCAACACATATATTTTAGATATTTACCAGTACAATACTTATATATATATACTTAAATATCTCAGAAATGGTAAAAGAAAACATACAGGTATAGTTTCTTTCATCAAAAACATAGTGAGTCAACATTAAATATATGGTATTAACAACAGTGAATATTCATCCTCTTTTTATTTCATAAAATTAATTTAGTTCAGTGAGACCTCTGAAACTATAACATATCAAATAAACATGGCTAGTTATGAAAATCCCACCACACAGGGCTCTCATGTGTGATTTGTTTTGTAAGCAGACATTATTTAAAGACAAAGCATCATTTTGTGGATTTTTACATTAAACCAAATAGTAGAGATGGCTCAATCGGGTTCAGTGAAGTTTTGCACATTTTCATTATGATACTGCAACTCAAATAATTAATATTGTGAACACAAAATAAGCTTTTGCATCTATTTTGCCTGCTACACTTACTTAACTTTGTTTCATCCCTTTCTGGTAAGCAAAAGAACATTTTAATTAAGGCCAAATGAACATGGATTTTGTGTAAGTTTTTCTCTTCTTTACATTGAAAACAAACTACAGATTTTGGAGGTTGTCACCAGTTTTGATGAAGTTTTGTAATGAGCTTTATGGAGGGTAACTTCCATGCTGAATTCACCAGTCAATCCATTGGTTTATGAAAGAGTCTTAATGAACTCCACAAACATGTAATATTAACAGACAAAACAACCACATTAGAGCCACAGTAACTTCAATGGTGGGTAATGTAGATGTAGTTTATCTACTGAACCATTTCACACAGGGGAATGCATTGCAGTTCAGGACCTTTTTCATTCTTCATTGCCTCAGTAATGGTCAAAAATGTGCTAATGAGAAAATGTTTTTCCTTTCCTCCGTGGGAAACCAAGCATATGTTCATTCTGGGATGAAGTGAAAATTGCACAGTGCCCTAATATAGTGTATTTCCAATTGCAGGATAATGTGCAGACATCCTATAGAGAACTCTGCAGGAGCAAAAGAGGAGAAAGATTTCATGATGAGAGAGTGGGAGGGTGGGGAGGGAAATACACAAGTGAGGAATAAAGTGTATAAAAAGGAAAGGGAAGGGAAGGAGCAGGCAGTAATGTCAGATGGAGCAGGCAGATGGTCGGAGGATGCATTTCCAATCAGCCTGGTGATAGGGGTGAGTCCTCAAACACTAAATCCAGAGAAATCCTTACAATCAAAACACACACACATACCCTCACTACAGGCTGGCCAAAGGGTAACAGTACACCCTACTCTTACCATAAACCATCATGTTGACAAACAGCCAGTAATAGCCAAAGTAATCTTGAGTGCAATGTTTTTTATTTAGGACACTGTGTTTAAGAGCACTATATAATTACCGCCTTGTTTTCTTTTATTCCTAGCTTGTGTGTTCAATTATTTTTTTATTCACATCATCAATGTGGCTCTTCATTTTGTTTTAGATTTTATCAAGTTATTTTTAAAAGACTTAAACATGTTGTTAATTCCATTGAGACAACATACGGCTACAGAGAAGTGTCTCACTGTCTTTGTGTTTAATGCGTTACACCACACTCATCAGTGAAAAAGCACATTTTTATTTTTTAAATTATATAATATATATATATATATATACACATACACACACACACACATTATATATATATATATATTTATATATATAATTATATTATAATAATAATATATTATAAATACAATTATTATATATATAAAATATATATATATATATATATATATATATATATATATATATATATATATATATATATATAATTTTTATCACAATATGCCAGTATTTGAGTGCTTTAACTGCTGGAGTAGGAATTATGGCCAATACGGTACGATATGGTATGATACAGTCCGATACGATACGATACGATGCGATGCGATGCGATGCGATGCGATGCGATGCGATGCGATGCGATGCGATGCGATACGATATGATAAACTTTATTGTCCCTGTAGGGAACTTTGTCTTTGACTCAGATTCTGTGCCCATAAATGCCTTTACAGTCACAATAAAAGCAACCACACATGAACAAACAGTACTAGCTGTGCCAAATCACCCAATAAATTGCACATAATCCTAATTACACATGCAAAATATTGCACATACATTGCACATGTTGTGTGTTTATTCTTAAAGCGAACAGGTGCTTCTTTCCAATTACTTTTTTTAAAACTCTCAAATAGGCCTTGCAATATGTGAATATGTGACTCAAACAAAAATCAGTTAAGCCTGATCTTTTATATTTAGAAAGGAGGAGTTCATTTAAATATAAAAAAAGTACACTTGAGCGAAGGAAATATTTTGAAACATGCAAGGAAGTGAATACACATTGCGAAACAGTTGCGATAAGGTTTAGAGAACAGAACTACTTGGTTAGGTTTTGTAAAAAGATCATGTTTTGGGTTAAAATTATATTTGTTACACCACGTGAGTGACGTTAGCATATGATAACTGAACACAAGTTAGGTAACGTTAAATGTTAAAAAAAAAAAACAACTAAGTACTGGTTTCACACAGACAATAAAGTGTGGTTTCTTGGGTGAAAGTGTAGTTTTGTTTAAGTCCAGTTTTGTTTTACCCATCAACCCCCTCTCTCTCCCACCACCTGGGACTATCTCTCTCTCTCTCTCTCTCTCTCTCTCTACATATATATATATATATATATATATATATATATATATATATATATATATATATTGTAAGTATTTAAACTGGAGTTAGGTAAAAAGCCTGTAGAGTTGTTAAGGGCTGCCTTTTTCCTCTGGGCCTTACACACATGCTGCCAAAAATACAGCGTGGGGAGTAGATTGTTGTCATAATTGTGGTTGTCAGTCTGAGGTGCACTCAACCAACAAGGGTGACTTTTTTTTTTACTCTTTTTCTTTCGCACACTCATAATACAACATGCTGTATATTTACTATATGCACATGTGCACAGAGCGGCTGGGAGAGACTGTAGCCAGACATCTTAGTAAGAGTGTAGCTAAGAAAACGGTGTGTGTGTGTGTGTGTGTGTGTGTGTGTGTGTGTGTCAGAGTAGCCTGGCCAAAACCACAAAGCCAGGGGAAGCTACTGCTGCTACAGACGGACACATGGGGACACACACACCTTCCTCCATCTGTCTACTTAGCGGGTCAATCATAACCTCGTTCATGCAGAGAAAGAAAGAGACTGAGAGCATCTGTCTCCCCACTGGGACCAAAAACACATTCACATCCTCACTATGTGAACTGATCTGGTCTGAACCAGATTATACTGGACTAAAATGGAACTGCACGAAACTGAAGTGGATCATGAGGGTCTAAAACTGATCAGTGGATTATACTAGACATGTTAAGACTATAGTGGGGCGAGTGGGAAAAGATGGCAGTGCATGTAAGTAGATTGAATGAGATAAGACTGAATTGAGCCCAGTTTTATTGCACTGGCATGCATTTCAGTGGAACTACTGGTAATTGAATTTTAATGAGTTGAAACAAATTAGTATAAGAGAGGCATATCAGCTCAAGTATACATCTGTCCTTTCTGTTCCAATTTGTTCTCTTTTACTCGAGCCAAATTTAGTCTGCTAAACTGTAGTGAAGTAAAGTGAGGTCAAGTGAAGATGTGAAGTGACGTGAAAGAAAATATACTTAAATTGACTTTTGGGTTTCCCACATTGTATTTAGAGCAGAGGTGTGGCACCTCCCCTGAAGTGTCTCTGCTAGGGTTGGGCAATGTCTACCAAATTAGCAGGTGACAACTCACTCCTGAACCATAAAATACAGTTCAGTAGCACCTCAGGCCTGAGGAGTGAGAGAGAAAGAGAGAGAGAGAGAGAGAGAGAGAGAGAGAGAGAGAGAGAGAGAGAGAGAGAGAGAGAAAGAGAGAGAGAGAGAGAGAGAGAGAGAGAGAGAGAGAGAGAGAGAGAGAGAGAGAAAGAGGGTGTAAGGTGAACTATTGCATGCAATGTCTCTTTAGGCGTAAGTATTAATAAGTTATATGAAATGCTGCTCTGTCAATTGTTGACCCATCTGTCAGAACTTGTGATATTTATATCACAATACACTGAATTAAAAATATATAAAAAAAAAAATAGTAGTTGTTATTGATTATTAACGGTGGCAAATCTTCATGATGCTGACATCAAACTTGGTCGCCCAAAGGGGTACGACTTAGCCTATCTGGCAGCCTACAGTTCATCTGGTAAACAAATCAGTACTGTTACTTTTGATGCATGCAATCAAAGCCATTACTTCCACCACTAATCTGTGCCCCAGTGTGGGTATGGACGTGGGGGCGGGGGCTTTTAAATCACAGTGTTGGGCTCAGTGGTTGATGACTGACAGCCATTGGTGATGGACGATGGCCCAACCCTAACTTCAAAAAGACACACACCAAGGTGTCCTGGTGCAGGGCATTTTATCCCTGCTCAGTCCCTGACCTTCACAAGACTAAAAAGTTCCCTACGGGGATCAGTATAGGAGCTTATCATTATCTGATGTTAAATTGGTTTGGTTCATTATATTTCACTGTGCTCTTTCTGGGATGGTGCTGTGAAATACCTCATTTGGATGGCAGGTCAAACAGACACGGCCAAAGAGACACAAGCACTCTCAAACACACACTTAAACTCTGGCAGCTCACATGCCACATACAGGGAAGCCTCAGCCCTGCGAGCACAGACCAGACTGGCTCCAAATGTCTCTCTCACACACACAGAGATGTCTGACCACTACACTACCCCACCTGTCCACTTACGGAACATCAGTGGCTAAAGAAACATTGTCTGTTGGTGTGTGCCAAAGCGAAATAAGACATTAGGAAAACCAATCAAAACAAAAACAATCATCTGCATGTGTGTGTGCCTCATGAGCCACACGCCAGTCATAGGATTCAATTATGGGAAACAAGAAATCTTTATTCACCATTGACAGCAGCGACACACACAAACATCTGCAGCTTTCAGAGCCATCTGTTGTTACAGGCTGCTCAGTCAGCCCGGTGTGTGTGAGTGTGTTGCGAATGCCACATATCCTCCCGTTAGACATAAACCATTGTCCCCCGAATGTGTGTATGTTTGTGTGTGTGTGTGTGTGTGTGTGTGTGTGTGTGTGTGTGAGAGAGAGAGAGAGTGTGTGGTTTCTGAGAGTATGTGCAGCTTGTGGCTGGGAATGTTGCCTGTCTGCGAATAGGAATGTCAGTCAGCAGAAATTCTTTGCTTTATCACAGTGAGAAGACGCAGAACTATACCAACACACACAATCAAGCTGATTACTGTCTCCACCATATGGGGGGGAAATATAAAAGTATGTAGAAAGAGGGAAACATTAAACCAGAGGCTGTCTAAAAAATAGATGTGCTGTGACAGTTATGGGAGGATTCCTGGAAAGATCTCAACTCTGCAAGGAGCTGAGTGATAATGGATGTCATTTTCTCATAAATCAATGTGTTTTTTTCTAAATTTCATTTAGCAACGCAGAACTGACAGTACGAGCAGCTGGAGCAAAGTATTAAAATGACAACAACACATCTCTATGTCATTCATTAACCCTCTGACAAGACATTTGACCCTTTGAAAGTTTAATTTCCTTTGAAAACACAGGGAAAAAAAGGCAGTGACCAACTTGGAAAAAAATTGACAAAAGGTGACATGTAAATTACCTAAAGATTAGTTTAAAAAAGAGGGACGGATTATTAGAAAATTATCCTAAAAAAAGGAAAAAATCTCCTTAAACCTGTATTTATGATTACAACAATGTTATATTTAAAGTTGTTTCATAAAATAAAATAAAATAAAATACAATTTTCAGCACTTTTTCTAGGATCAGGACTTTTTTTTATGTTTGTTTATATTTTATATATACTTTTTTTGGCTCATTTTTGAGCCATGTCTTGTTAAGTTGGTAGTTGCCTACCCCACGATTTAGAAAGAAATCAAACTGATCTGCTCAGGTTTTAAAAGGCCAATTGAAAAAATGCACGTGTGTCGTAACACTTTTCATTAAACAAGAGCACAACCTATGGAAACTCTATCCACAAAAACCCAGCGGCGATTGGATCTGTATTCTCCCTCTTCATGGTGTTACCTTCCCACACACTCATTCAACCATTCTGTTACTGTATCCAGTATTGTTCTCTATTTGATGAATGTGATGGCCAATGACACATTTTTGCCGGGCCACATTTCACATATGACATCTAGTCAAGATTATGTAATAACTTTATGCTCAGTGTTAAGAGCTCAAGGCTAGAGGCACTGCAAAGTCACACTGTACTACCGTTTACATCATTCACAGTTTAGCTGGCTTAAGCATGGTGTTACATGAGGTGATTCATTCAGCCACTCATTCAGATCTGATGCAGATTGTTTGATACAACTGAATTGGGACTGCAACACACACAAGTTATTGATGAATCTATCAATTAGGGCTGTGGCACTGTTGTTTACTTTATTCATTATTCATTATATATCAGATATTAGTGCTTAAACACTGTCATTATTTCCAAGAGCCCAAGTTGACAATAAAATTCCTTATTTTATCTGACTGGCAGTCCAAAACCTAAACCTGATCAATGATTCACTACATTCGACAAAGGAACCCACCAAAGATTGAGACCTTAAATGACCGTTGTTTAAACACCCAATCAAGACACTGTGTAACTGTTAAAAAATAGTTCCACATAAAAGTTGTGCTGACATTCGCATCATTACTTGGTCGTCAGCTTGATGTCCTCGTCAAGTGTCCAGGCAACATTGAAATGATAAAGTTACATTGATCTACACAGAATTTGAACACCACACTCCTGTGTGATAGCCCTGTGCTTTACCTGTTCATCCACCATGACTTTTTATCTTAGGGAGTTTATTATTCATGATACTAAGTCACCTGACTTTCTGGCAAGAAGACCTAAAGGCTAACTGTGCAATTAGAGACAGCTAGGATAAAGACTTTTGGCTCTAACAAACGCCACAGGCTTAAAACAATGAGACAGGAATATAATTTACATGCATTTGCTTTTTTCATAGTAATAATATAATCATTATTTCTTGGATTGCTAGAGAGGATCTGAATAGACTATTTATGGACTTGGAAACAACGTCACCATCTGACAGCCTGCCTCTTAACCACATTGCCGTTTTTGCCATTTGTCTGGGCCTATTTTAAGCCAAGGACACAATGTCACTGTCTGCTGGGAAAGGATCAAATCTGCATATTAAAAGTTACAAATCAGAGAATATTTGACATTTTTGCCTGAAAAATGGCTGAAATAATCAAGTGATTATGAAAGTAGATTATCTTGATTGACTTATTCATTAACTGAGTAATTGTTTCAGCTCCATCAACTGTTTTTCAAATGAATCACTTAAGTCTGGTCTTCAAAATACCATCAATTAATCACAATTTCTGTGAGCCCAAAGCAAGGTTTACAATTTGCTTATTTTGTGTCACATTCTAAAGTGCAAAGATATTCAGAAATAGAGAGAGATTGTATGATTTCAAAGTTAGATTTTTACTCGATAAATCAAGTTGAAGTTTATTGTCATGTGTAAAAAAAAATAAAATGACATGCTTGTGCTCAGTGGCACTCTGCCTCCACAGAGGGCACACTTCCAAAGACGGAAGGAGGAAAAAAGGAGAAATAAAGAACAAGAAACAGTAACCACAAAATTCTTTACATACAGTCTACAAGCAACAATGAGCTGTGCATATGGATGCATCAACTGTTCAGCAACCTGACTGCCTGAGGAAAGAAGCTGTTACTGAGACGGGCAGTGTTTGATTTGATGCTCCGGTAACATTTTTTCAATGTAAGGAGCAAGAGCAAAGCATGAGTGGGATGGCTGGTGTCCTCAGTGATGTTTAAGGATTTCCTTTTACAGAAAGTGGTGTAAATGTCATGAAGCTCTGAAGGAGTCTTTGTGCTAATCAAAAATTGCATTAATTATCTTCAAAATTGTTGTTTATTCCGATCTGTTTGTATCAGCTGGTTTTTATATGTTGTTATTGGTCAAATTGAATGTGTAAACGAGGGGTTTAAGGTGTTGGACATGAACTGGCAATGTCCCCTGTTGGAAAGCAGCTAGTAACTGTTATTGCATATCATTCCCCAAACCTCTCTGTTCCTTCATTTCCCTTCTGTTTCTACTGTCAATCATTAAAAAAAATCATAAATGGCACAAATAAATGTCAGAATTTGAATGTATTTAGCTGTAAGTGTAGAAGTTGTAGTAGCGGTAGTATTATGCTGGATTTCACTCTCAGTGTCTTATGCCCGAAATCTAATTCTTTTATTCAGATGGTTTTCAACCCTGACAAGAATGCAAATCTGGGAAAACACTAACTACTTCTCATTTTGGCATGGAAACAGACAATCTGGAAGTCATTAAACATGAGCAGAAACACCAGCTACAGCTTTAGCAATTGTCAACACAACAATAGTGTTGGCCTTAAAAATCCCACATCAGCTGGGTACTGCTGTGTGTATGTGTGCGAATGAGTGTGTGTCTATATGCATGCGCAGAGGGACATGAGTGACTTATCTGGGACAGGGACATCACAGGGAACAACAGCGGTAGAAATTCAATTTTCTGGTGGCGATAGAAGAGAGAGCGGGAGCGTGACTGAATAGGTGTGACTGCAGAGGTTTTCCTTTAATACAGCCAAGATCATACAATGCACAGAAGAACAGGCCGCCAGGAAAAGCCTTCCTGCTGACATTGTTTTATGTCTTAAAAAGTGTGTGAGAATGTGTGTGTGTGTGTGTGTGTGTGTGTGTGTGTCTAAAGCTGCAGCAGCTGAATTCAGCAGATATAAAGAAGCACTGTAGTGTCACTCAAAACCAGAGGGAGAGAAAAAGGGGAGGAAGAGAGTGCAGAGAACAAAGAGGAAATATAACAACGGGGCAACAGCAGAACTGGAGGGTGGACATTAGTCAATTGAAGAGGGTAGCTGCTATTGTATGGAGTGTTTACTTTTTCATCACTTATAGGGTATGTTTTTATTTAGTTTTCTCCCAGCAGTCATCTTGAAGTTTGCCTCAACTCCTGCATCACAGTGCTGAAGCATAAAAAGCACCAAAACCGCTGCTGGACTGCTCTCTAATGAGTGAAACTTTCAAGCATGTTGCACCTCTGACTGCACACCAATGTCAAAGCAATAAGTAAGGGTGTTGTCCATCAGCTATTCAAGGCAAAACACCTGTTTGGGACACAACCGCAAGTGCTATTTGTAGGACAATTTCTTGTCATGCACATACTATGGCATTTTAAATTGTATTGTAGTTTTCTTCTATGAAGCCAGAAACAATAGCAACATTTAACTCTACAAAAATGTTCTCAATGCAACTCACAAGGTTAACTGACAAAACAACAGTCTTATACTAGACACGTGTTCCTAATAATAACAACATTCTTTATTAGAACTTCATTATTAGAAATTCTCCATTACCAACCTGTGCATTGTGGTGGTAGATCACTGCTTTTACAGGGAATGGGAAAAGCAAATGTGGTTGTTACCATGATTACTTGGCCTATGACATATTATGTTGCATAAAATAGCCCAGTGGCGAGTCTTTCTCTACTCATAAAAGCCAAAACAAATCACACACAAGCTCTTAAAATGGCATTGTGTGGGGGCTTGATTGTCTTCACGATTCAGTGTGTTTTATCTGTGGAATAGACATAAATAAAAGCTTAGTTTTCACTGAGGGAAATGGTTTTCAGCTTACCAAACTAAATGGTAAGTCTGTGTTGCTGTGACGTCTAGTTACATTTCTGGATTGGTGCAAATCAGGCTATGCTATGGGGTACGGGTCTATGCAGAGTCTTCGCCATGGGTAAGGCCTCAATTCAACGCAGATGTCTAAATCCTATTCTAGAGGGAAAATCTGGACACCAAGATCCACACCTTAGGCTGAATTTACATTTTCAAGTCAGAATGGGTCATTAGCATGGACCACTGGCTAATTACTGGTTAACATTGACACAATACCAGAATTTAAAACTTTGATAAAAATGCAATACTTGATAACCCTTTCAATACCATGGCAAAAAAAGAAAAAAGTCCTGGGCACACAATATATATATATATATATATATATATATATATATATATATATATATATATATATATATATATATATATATATATATATATATATATATATATATATATATATATATATATATATATATTCTTACTTTGCAGAGTGCTGGTACAGAAAATGTAACCTAACACATAAAAACACATTTGTAATACATTAGCCTTGGGTTGAAAATGGGATTGTTTATCTTTTTTATAGCTTTGGCACTTTCAGTAACATCAAATGTACAGTTATAAGAGACTGTATCATTTTGACCGAGAGGTATCTAATGTATCTAAGTACCAAAACTTTTGACAACCTTATTACTGGTATATTTTGTGAGTGGCAGAGAGGCTGTTAAACCTATTGGCCACTATGGGTGGTAAGAATATTTTCCACATATACTTTAAACTTTGCTGCAGTGATGCATCACAACTTAAATATAGAGCACCACAGCACAACATCCTGCACTCAAAAAAAAAAAAAAAAAAAACAAGCCTCGGAGAGACAAAGCAGTGTCTCTTCCCTTGAGTGTGAGACACTAAAAACTTGCCAGCTTCACAAAGATATGTAAACACAGTGTGAGAGTACCGAGAACCCGAGTCTGGTACTATTGTTAAATCCCCTAAAATACTGTCATTTTTCTTTGCCCCAGTCGTCACTCTTCAAAGTGTTTGCTGAGAATATCTATTAGGGGTGTCTGGAGAAGGCAGAAAAAAGCTGAATTTCTGCCCAGAAGTTTGTGTAGGCCCGACAGTTTTCACAAACACTATTTCATGCTTTTACAGGAGCTTGCAGCATCAATCGGGTTGCAGTTTCAAAGCAAAACAGTGCATTACAGCCAATTAAGCAAGCATCATGTCCGGGTTTATTTTTGTCAAATTTATTGTATGCTGAAACAGAGGATTGCTTTGAGAAGTTTGCTGGTGTGATGCAGTCATCTTGGTAAGAAACTATGCCAGCTGAAGGCAAGGTGGTGATGACTACTTCTGGTATCATTGAGGGTTCAGGTGTGCAGGGTGAGAACAGAGTGGCATTATCACACATTCTCAATGTGTGTGTATGGTGCTGCTGTTAAGTAATCATGGTAACAACCACATTGGCTCATCTCATTCCCTGTAAAAGCAGTGCTCCCAGACCACAATGCACTGACAGTTTGGTAATGGAGAGTGGAGAACAGCTTCTCTTGAGAGGAAACTTGTCCGGGAAGTGCAGTGTTGCAAGGCAAAACTCAGAGCAGTGCAGTTGTGCTGCCAGTGATAAAGGATATCTCTTTTTGCTCACATTTACAGACTAAAGGTCGCCATGATTTCCATCAGTAATGATCAGCAATTTAATTTGAAACAATAAGTCATACAACATAAAAGCTTTTATTTGAATTAATTCAGAATTAATGACGACTTCATCTACATGCATTATTATATCAGTATTTCCAAAATACAAAAAGCAACAGTCTCTTTGTATGTTTGCATGACTGCTTATGCAAACAACTCTGTGTTGATCATGAGTTGCTACAAAAATAGTGGACTTTAATTAAGCAATTCTTGCTTTCAGTCTACAAGTACACTGTATCTCTAGAACAATTATCAAAAAAATGCTTCAGGCACTAATATAGACCCCAATAGCATAACAGCTCACTTGTAACAATTATATCATATTATATCCTACATTTTGTTAAGTATTTGTTCAAATATGTATTTTGTAAGACACTTTTAGTTTTATTAAATACTCTGTTTTTTCAGTATCCACTTAGTATAGTTAATTATGTTCCACTGTGTAAACTGGTTTCACAATGACCCTCTGCTGTTATAGTTCTTTGTTTTTCCTGTTATGGCACAGTCATGTATTGATTGATTGATAGCTTTAAATATTACTGGATATTATATAACACTTAAACAACACACTTTTTTGGCATTACCAAGAAGCACAATAGAACTGAACAGAGTTGGGGTACTGGGAGTACTGGGACAAAAGAGAAAGAGGACGCATGAAGGAGGGCTAGATAGAGAGGCGGAGTGTGTTGATGAAGAGAGAAATGGGGTTAATGTATGAAAGAATGTGTTTTCAGAGAGGAAAAGGGAAAGCCATGGCTGCAGGGTCTAACACTGTCCCAGTTTTATTACCGTGCCAGTATCTCCTGTGGCTCTCCAGCACATTTCCACCCAGTTGATTAATGCTGCCATCACAACCATCGCCAGCTTCTTTGAAGACTAGGGGGGTAAAAAAAGGACTATGATGATCCATATAAAATTTCTGTTCAACACTGCTATCAGGTTTAGCCTAGTTTTAGTCTTGATTGCCGGAAACAAACATTTCTGGGACATGATGGCGTGATGGTGGAAGTAGGCCATGACAGCCCACTGCTGCTCAGGTTGGTCTGTGACCAATGCACTTCATGGTTGGACAAAATTGTTTTTTTAAAAGCTGAAGTCACTACACTTTATGTTGGTTTATTAAAAATGAAAGTTTTATGTTTTTCAAAGGTATCAATTTTTTGTCAAACATATATATTTTTTATTAGTTCTTAAGAGCAGATAATACTTTCTCCCAAATATAAAGATTTTTTTTGTTTTTCTATTTGTCTTGATGGGAGTTTTCTCTGTTGCAGCTCAGTATGTATCAGAGCGATGAGGCAGATTGATCTGCTGCTTCTAACTGGCTGTCAGAAATTCATCCCGAAATTCTGGTTGGTCTACATAAGGCGCTTGTACAATTGAAGTTTAAACACATGTCGATTTCACAAAATCATTGCCCTTTTTTTCAATGCACTTGCACAATGTGGAAAACAGAAGACCTGAAAGCACAACGGCAACACAATGTGTCATGATGACGGACAAAATGGAAGCCAGCATGGTCAGGCTGTGACAAAACCACGTGAGCATTTTTGATGTTTCCTCCGCCTCCTATCGTAACATAAGTTAAGAAACATACTGCATTATTGAGAACAGTGCTGATGTAGCATTATAGACCTACACTAGCAAAAAACTATAGGACTGTACAGTGTGAGCACGTAAATCACAAGGTTTGGCCTTAGATCACAGATGTTTCATTTGTATAGGAGTTGAACATAAACAACAGCATTTCTAAAAGGGGCTAAAATTATAAAGTGCATATACAGCTTAACTCGAATAGAATCCATTCTGAAAAAGACTGCAATTTGGAAACACATGCATTATTATTTCAAACATGTCTTTCAATAGTAAAAATGCTCAAGGGGTTATCTATGGCCTTGAAAACTGAAGTTAAAGTCACATTCCTCTATCAAACAGATACAAAGTCTGGAAAAAACAAATTTCAGTTTGTTTTTTTTTAAAGTTAACAACCCAAGTTTCCTTACTACAATGTGGCTATGAGGTTGGAAACCAGATGTTTAAGTATTGCATTTTAATTCCCGCTGTATGAAAATTCTGACTGCAAGATGAAAGAAATTTTAACAACCAAGTCACATACACACACTATTTCTGATCCTCTATGTCTGGTTGTTATCTGTGCCTGTACAGGGATTTGATGCTAATTGATTTTTCTTATCAGTCTCAGATACCCTCTGCTTGGATAAAGTTTCATACAAGAGAAAGACACCAGGAACTTCCTTTATAATAATATCATGACTGTACTGGAAAACAACCTGTATGTATATAAACTACATTTTATATGAACACTATTCTGCCATATTCGTTTTAGTAAGGAGATTCGAACAAAGCACTCCTAATTTCTCTAAAAGCGGCACTGAAAAAACTCCAAGACTTAAACCACATGACAAACTGCGCACAGGCAGACTGGAAAACAAAAACAATTTTTACATGAATGTGAGGAGAGTGAGTGTCAAAAGAACATGTTTAGAGAATGAGAACTAGAATGTATTGTAAGTGTGGTCATCGTGATAGTGACAAAATAGGAAATTTATGTATCCTGCTGTGACAAAATCTTCTTACGTTGCCATTATGAAAGATGATGACGACAGTAAATAGTTTGCAAACAATGCTGCCATAGATGCAGATGGCAAGGCCTAAAAATAATATCACTAACTACACAATGTCTCTGTGTGAAAGCCTATATTAAAACCTTCCAAACCCCACTGCATAACCTAAGAAATAGAAAATGTTCAAGCTACAAGGCTGTTTTTCCCAGTTTCGACAAAAGACTGATATTGAGCATACTATGAGGTTTCCCGATGGCAGCGATATGCAGTTTGTGCCAGACAACAGCATGATGACCAATGGTGTTTTAATAGAGCTGGCAGGACTGGGCAAAGGAAGCTCGAGATGAGTCTGGACCACCGCCAGCTGTCTGAGCACAGATGAAGAGAATGAATGGAGAGCAGAGTGGAGAAGTGGCTACAATCATTCCCTAGAAGTCTCTCTCCAAGAGGACAAACATCACTCAAAGACAGAGATGAGAGTAGTGAAAGAGAAGGAGCAGAGAAAGGAGAAAATGAAACATGAAAGAGATGACAGTGATGCACAGCAGCAGAGCAAGACACTGAGAGCTTTAGTACTCAGAGAAAATACTAACTTTTTGTGCCACTTCAATAAGTTGATTCATTGTAAATATACAGGCAGCTATAGATTTTACACTGTAATTTGCTATTTTGTAAAGTGTTGTGCTAGTTTGCAGTTTCTGTTCTGTGGGCACTACACTGGTTTTACTGTATGCATCAAGTTCAGTTTGATTAACAATTCAGCCGGTAAAAATAGTTGAGTAATCTATGTGGTTCTGAAGAATCTTTCTAAAGTCTGAAAAATGGTGATGACATCAGGGTTATTTTGGATTGGCTTTAGACATCACATTCTTGCAGTAGAGGGCCTGTGTTATGTACTGGGGGTGTGGAATTTGAAAGACCGGAGTTTATACTTCGCTGGGAAGGTCTTATGGTGCATTTCATTTGCACAGGTCATAGTCATAAGTTCCAAGTTCCCAGTTAGATGTTTAAACTGGAACCTCAAGTTTGATTTCTGACTCAAAAAGCTGAAGGAACCTCACCAACCCTGACCTCAAAATCCAATATGGCTGCTCCACGCATCAACAACAGTGCAACCAAGGTGTTTCTGCTGAATCGTTCCCTTAGTGTCTCATCTGCATAAGAGTCATTCACGTCACTACCTGACTACCTTAATGCACTTTTCATGAACATTTCTGTCTAACTTGTATCTCACAAAACATCTGTAGACACAGTCCTTTCCAACTTCTATCTGTGAGCATGTTGCAGGTTTTCTTATGCTTAATGCATTGTCATCAACTGTTAATGCCAACAATGGCTAAAGTGACTTAACCCTCAGGGCCCACATTAATATTACACACACTTATACACTCTGTGAAAAACACACTTTTCAAAATCAAGCTTTAAAATATATTATACATTATTATTTTTTAACTTTATTTTTTTTATTTTTTAATCAGCATTCCTAATCAAAAATATCTAAATATTCATTAATTTTTGGAATTTTAACCCTTTAAATGCAAGGCTTTTGTCATGATGTTACTATGTTTTTAGATGAAAAAAAAAACCAAAAAGCACACACACACATACACAAAAATAATTACTATCAATACACTACATGCTATGTAGATTTTTTTTAAAAAAATATTATCACAGACTAGTATATATCAATGATTCGCAACATTGATTTTTATACATTAGTTTTTGTGCAGTGTCAAATATTCACACTCATTCCACACTGTTCATAAGATACGCTTTTTTTAAAATCAGGATATATACACACATATATATATATATATATATATATATATATATACACACATACACACACACACACATATATATATATATATACACACACACACACACACACACACACATATATATATATATATATAATGAACATGCTTTCCTCTCCACTTGCACGTTTGCCATGATGTATCACTGTTTTGCAATACTGTGTATCACAATATCACTTGCCTGTATGGCGTATTGTAGCATTATTGTGAGGAAAGTATTCTATAACATTCTCTCTCTATATAATATACATTATACTGAGGATATTGCTAAGCACAGCCTTCTGGTCGGCATGTCCCTCTCGTTGTCAGGCTATGAGACAAAAGAGTAAAAAAGTTGAAAGATAGATGACAGAGGGGAGAAGAATATGTGAGATTGATTCCAGTTGGGATTTACAATAGAATAATAACTGTGACATCTCTATCTGTCTCCCTGGAAATGAGGTGTGGAGTGGATGATGATGGGCTGAAACTTTCACCACAAACACCTGTAGGCATGCACAAACACACAGACTAGTACAAAGCATATGACTCACACAGGATGGAGTCATTTGCACGCACAAATCCAAACACACACACACACATTTTCACATAAACAGATAAACCCAAACAAAAGAATTCCTCATTATATAAGAAAGGACTGTTATTTCATGTGTTTTGGTCATTTTAGTCAGAGCTGCCTCAAGCTGAACATGAGTCACTACTTAGTCCATGCTAAAAAGCCCGTAAAAACAAACACTACCAGACTAAAGCTCCCAAATTAGTTAATGAAGCTGTGTGTTGTGTTTCATTTCCATCAGTACCCTTTATACAAACTTGAAATTAGTTACTTGACCAACAGTACATAATTAAGCAGTGTAAACAGTGTTACTAGAGTCATTTCCTCAGGTTGAATGACTAAATGGTTCTGCAAATTATCCCACCCTGACAAACTGTGAAGCTGTAGATGTTATTTTCTAAGTGTATTGTAAAGTTTGGCTATTTTGTCACCCACAGCAGCTCACCAATTCAACCTAAGAGAAACAAATTGTTGATATTAGTCATGTGGTAGCACACTTATAATGTCCAAAATTCCTGTAAATGCTCTGCCTGTTATCTGTTTTATACTGTGAATGAGGTATTTTTGCATTTGACACATTTTATTTATTCTCATTTTGTGGTTGTATTGCTTTTGATGTTTTTGGTCCTGATATGTGAATTAATATGTATTGACATCCTGCATCCTGCATCTTGCATTTTCTGTCTGCCACTGGACAACACAGAGACATTGGACTTGCACGTTGGACAGACGTTAAATTCTGTAAAAATGAAATTCAATTTGGCACTATTTTAAATACTTTAGGTTTGGTCTCCATACATCATAACTAAATGTTGTTATAGTATTGCAAGGTGATGTTGGCATTTGACAACACAACATCTGTCGGCATTTAACTTTGTCCTTACACTGAATTTTTAAACCAAATATCAACGTCTAATAATGTTGGTAGCAAAGTGGGTATGATCACAGCAATATGACAATTTCACTAAAATTCATGACAGAATAATATTGAATTTTTGTCCCTTTCTGTGGCATATCTGAGTCCATATTGGAAGTAGAGTTTCACGCTGATGAAAACTGAGTCACCTGCAGCCAACAGTGTTTGCATAAATACTGCCATTTCCCACCATTGGAAAAAGTTGTACTGTACAGGTACGTGCAATGCCTACACTTAACGTAGTTGACTATGAAGTGCTATTAGCAGGTGGATGTGATAAGCACCTTATGCTAACAGCCATCAAAACACACTCTCTCCACACACTGGGCTTCTTTTCAGAGTTCGCCATTAAGAAGCTCCCACATACTGGTATATAGAGGCACTTACAGGCTCCCTGGGAGTATGTCAGGCTGTCTCTGAACATCCCTGGACTTAATAGAAAAAACAGGCTAAACTAGCTGCTTACATAGCAAGAGTGAATTCCTTCTTCAAGCAAAAATTGTTTATATAGTATACCTTAATGTCTAGCCTCTTTGCCTTTTGGCTCCTTCTTTGTATTACTTCTAGTTCGTGTGGTTGAATTTTCCAAGATTACAGTTATTTCTGCTAACTACTGTAATCTTCTGTTGTGCAGCACATTCAAATCACCACATCAGGTGAGATATCTGACTGCAATAACTGTAAACAAACAAGACCATAGCGATGGACACTGGCAGCCTGTACCAGCCTTCGCACTATATACTGCATATCTATACTTAATTAATTATATTTATACTAATTTTTTCAAAAATTTCTGCATTATTTTAACAAATTCCATGGTTGTATTACCTGAAATATCAGGGTGTTAGGGGGGCTTCACTACAACAGAAACATTTTGCCAAACAACCCCTATATCCTTTTCTTTTTCTTTTTTTTTTTTTTTTTAACAAAAGGAGTAGATTGATGTAGTAATGATGTACATATGAGCTCCAGACAGGTCTGTATATGTTACCATGACAACAGGTCTCTGTTGACATGCCTCATCATCTTCTCTCTCACTTTCTTCCTCACTGCTTCTCTCTTTTTGTTTCCTAAAGTGACTCTTATTAGCAAGACAAAAATTGTCATAGGTCAGAGATTAGTGGTTGTACAATATCAAGTACCTGAGAAAACAGCAGTGTGCTTAGTGTCTCTGGACAGAGTCTAGCTTTTCACACTTAAGAGTGGAGGACTGTCCCAGTGTTTCCATTGTTCCCAGTCTAAACAGCACACAGATGGACAGAGGGTGGTATTTGACCTCACTTCGCTCTGCTTACATAATCCCTGTCCTGGAGGGAGAAAACTGCCAGATCCCTCTTATACACACATACATACACACACACACACACACACACGAGACCTCAAGCCAAACATGTGCTACATAACTGCCTCTAGGCTTTTGCATTTTGCTTCTAACTTTCTCTGCACACTCCCTTTCCTTCGAACATACAACCATGACCTGCTACACACCCCTTAAACACACACAGCAACCTCATTCTCAGACCTCAAGTCCAGAACTATAAAGGTTGAGAATTGTTGCTTAAAACATCCAGCAGCCAAAAAACACACACAATGATTTATATGCACATGGTATATAAGAAACACATAGCACATTCATTACTAAGCACACATACAAACCATCCCTAACATCTATATGCCAATTAAAATATGCACACATATGCATAAGCAAAATAGTCATACATACACACAGACACACACACACACACACACACACACACACAGAGAGCGAGAGAGAGAGCCAGGAGTGGATGTTTGGACACAGACGTCACAGTGGAAAGCTGATCACAGTTGTACTGCAGCCATGAACACTGTGGATCAGACTGTGTCCCGAAATAAACTGAAATGTTCTTATCTGACCCCCGAAAATTCATGTGCATGCATGCAGCACACATTTCAAAAGAATATCACATTTATCCTCAGTGGGAGGAAAAACACATTATAACTCCACAACAATATTCCTGTGGTCACAATTTGTTATGAGTCATACTCGTTATTGAATTTATGGTGTCCACATGGAAGTCCGCTAATACTGCAACTTTCTTGTAATATTCGTGCTCCTGCCCGTATTATAGATATTATACATGCTCATTACATGGCTTTGTTGAATACTGAATTCTGATTGGTCAATTACGTCATTCTTAGATCTGTTATTTTTGAATAGCACGTCACTATAATTAAAAGACTGTTGCTATACACACAGCTCTGAGCAAACGACTGTGGCAGAAGCAATATAATAATTTTGAAATCTTTATGTTGTGTCACATTTAGGTCTGTCATGCTTACTACTTTTGTTGGTTTATCACCATCAGAAATGATGGTGATAAACAATATCAGTGTTATTTTGCGACCATTTTATGCCACTGATGTAATGATAATATGATAGCATAATAATACAATTATACTTTTCATAGAGGGATGAACTTCTAATTATTTAGAATGTTTAGACTCTGGAACTGAAATGTAACATCTTTTTAAAGAACGTATTTAACAGCTGTTATAGAAGAGACTGTATATAAATTTATAGTACCATTACAGGAGTAGGCCAATATTACTTATTTTTGGACTTAACACAAAATTCAGCCGACAAAAACAAAACTGAGGGATGCCTCTTATGACTTGAGCCCATTTCCCACAGCACAAAAAAAACAAACAAACAAACAAACAACGGAAATACCTGCTAACATCTGGCCTTTTAATGTAATGGGAAAGGTCATAACCGCCCTTCACACCCGGGTCAAATGACTCTATACCCGCAGGTATATTTCATGTCCGGCTCTGATCGGCATTAATGAAAACACAACACCTTTTTCCGGCTTGTTTGTGATGTTAAGTGTGACACACTAAAAAAGAAAACACACACACACACACACACACACACTTCTTTTTGCTTTAAGTCTACTGAGCCATATACACAACTCTGCTCTACTGACAATGGGAAAAGACATATTTAGCAGGTTTACCCACGTTTAAAAAACCCACAAACACATGCTAATTTTGGTGGAAAATGGGGTATAATAGACAGAGCAAAGCTTCATTATCTGGCAGGTGTGCTTCAGTCATTTACCAGTGATGGACAGCCTGAAAGCTGAGCGGCTTGCTAGTGGATTTATAGAGTGAAGGATAAAGTTGTTGGAGGGTAAAACTACAAACGACTGAGTTTTTGGCTCGCTGCCAGGGGATGGCAAGCTAACTACTATCAGGACTGAACCTCCTCTGCTTCAAAAGTAAAGCTGCAGGCTACCGATAGGCAACACACTGTCATCTTTAAAGAGTTGTTTTATTTTTCTTCGGACTTAAATGATTCAATACCTCTTTGTGTGAAAAAAAATATTAGCTAGCTTTGCTTTTGGACTTTGTTTATGGAGTCTTTGATGCCCTTTTCCACATTAATAAATGTAGTTAAAGTCCAAGACATTCAAACTGCTGAAAAGTGCAATTAACACACATCAAAGAGCAAATTATTGTTAAGTTTATTGGGAAAACAAAAAAAATAACTTTAGGAGGGACTGAACTACCTCAGAAAGTTCATCTAGTCCTATGGGCAAAGTAAAAAAGAGAGGAAAAGAATGATTTCACAAAGATCCATAAACACTGCCGGTCATGAATTGAAGCTGAGAGCTGTGAGAATGAACAGCAGGTCGATGAAGAGGAAGACCTGTATTTGCTGCCATGTTTCCAAATTCTCTTCAGATGTGTGTGTGTATCTGTGTATATGTCTATGAGTGTGTGTGTGTGTATGTACACTGATCTCTCTTCTCTACTCTAGCCAAGACTCTGTTTCCTGCCAAGTCTAAAGTGGGTGGTGGGTGCATTTCAACATCTCTCCATTACAGAGAAAGATGAGGAGGAGGAGTGGAGGTGGAGGATTGAAGAGGCATTTCTGCAACAAGACAGGAAGGAACTGTAACATATTAACACACAGGCATACACACACACACACACACACACACACACACACACACCTGCACTGGCTGACACCTGGAGAAACCACAGTGTGTGTTTCCACGAATCTATTCCCCCAAGAGAACCGTTCCACTTCTTCAAGCACATCACCAGTGGAACCTCATCTGTTATTACAACAGACATTCACATTACGTTGCATGCTGCTGGAGGAGTCAGCAGACTCTCAGCACCAAAGTAAAACTACCTGGAGTCCCAAACTATGAATTGCAACACTTTCCCTGCATTGTAGGAGGCTGTTTAAAGCTGCTTGGGGTAATTTTACACATTGACAGTCCCAGATGGCAGCAGGGGGTAACTCCGGTTTAGTCTGAATGGCGCTGGTTTCATTAGCCAGAAAACATGTAATGTGATGCCAGTGCAGAAGCTGTGACTTTCCCACCAGGAAGTGGCACATGAGCGCCCACCCACGTCGGACAGGACTCTAGATGGGGTACTAATTATGAAGCTGTTGCTTTACACAATGTGAAACTATGCTTCCTCTGTTGTCTGAGAAACTTCGCACTTAAAAATTAAAAATTCAAATTCAAAAACATTTCATGTTTGCCGGTATCAATGGTGACCTTAAACATGGAGCTAATTCTGTTAAGCCTCAACTAGTCGCTTTAAACGAGGAGTGCTGTACATAAAATCTCTTTAACATGAAGCCTTGTTTGAATTTAAATTCTTGTCTCCTTCAGTGTGAGCAAATGTACACGTAATGATACTCCAGCTATTTTGTACAGAAGTGTAATGCATGGAGCTCTGTTTTTCTGAATAATCGAGATAAGTCTTCTAGAAGAGCAGTTTCTACAACAGAGTTTGTGTGATGATTATTAGGAGGCGTGCTGTCTCCATGGTGTGTTATCGAGTGGAGCACGTCATGGCCCTTTATAATCTATGGATATGGATAAAAGATGTTTTTACCCCTTTTTCAACATCACACATTTGGATAAATTAGACATTTGGGAAGACCTATTGTGCTGTTTGTATTCCACACTGGATGCCGATGTTAGTAACAAAAATGTATAACACAAAATGAACATAAATGGAGGGGCCACTATTACTGCAGAAAAATAACAAAACACATGGTTCGTTTTTGGTTATTATAATTTTAACTGAATAAGTTCACAAGTCAAAACTGAGTTTTGAATGGTGCCATCTCAATTTCAACCTTAAAATATGCCACCATTCCTCTGTCTGAAATGTGTTGGCTTTAACAGTGACAAGTGACATATAACCCTCATCTCCATAGTAACAATAGCACCAGGACTGAGGGGGTTAACCCTTAACCTAATGTGTTTGTGCCCATGTGTGTATTTGTGCAACTGGGGGATGGGATTGATGGGATTCCACCCATACACCCGTGGGAATTGCAGTCAAGCTCCAAAGCTTGTTTAGGCTTTAACACCCATTACACATCAACCCCCCCCAAACTAAACAACACACACACACTATCTCATTACACCCTCACTCGAGCTATAAACTGCCCTCGACTGCCACCCTGCCTCCATCCATCAATCCATCATCTGACCCACCTCCTTCCATCTCCAGATCTGTACGAGCAGGATGACAGCAGGGCCAAGGATGAGACTGATGCGAGTTGACATCACCCGGTTTCAAGACAACATGGACACAAGTAGTTAGAGTGATGTTGTTACATTATAATTAAGCATTTTAAAAAGTACATAAAAGCAACATACTAGCTGGTCCGATCATGAATGTATGATTTTGACATGAGTGAACAGGTTTGATCTGCTGCTATTCTTGGCTTATTTTGGCTTTGCTGCATCCATTATATTATCAACATGAGAGCCAAAGCTGTCTTTTGATTCTGATTGAAGATCTGCAGGATTAGCAAGCAACTTTCTTGGCCAACCAGTCAATCAGTCATTTATCTATCACAGGGAAATTTACAAGGTGCAGCTCCAGTGAAATGTGATCCCATCAGCTTTAACTAGTGCAGTGTAATTTAGTCCTTTTTTGTGTCTTCTTAAATTGTTGGCTGTTGGTTTATAATTGTCCATGTTTCTGTATTGTTCTAGTAATCCACGGTTTCTGGTTATGGAATGATTTAAACTCATCACACATCCTGACCCCAAAAAGACGGCTGCATGCTTGCTCCCCCAAATCCAGGCAGCATCACGCTGAAGTCGGCTTTGGACCACAGCAGGAGCAGGACAGCACCTCTCATTGCCACCATCACACCTGTTCTTATTCACCATGAAGCACACATCTCTTCTCCTCTCACCAGAGTCACTGTCAACAGTCAACTAGCTGAATGCTGCTGTCCAGGATTTAGCCAAGTTTCAGTAAATCAAAGTATATTGCAGTGATATCCTGATGAGACACGGATGGTTGTGATGGTTAGATGGATGCGCTTTCAGTTGATGCCCATCTTCTCCATCTTTTCCTCAATGTTTACATTTAAAAACCTCGACTTTGCTAGCTAGCAGAAGTAGCAGGAGGACAGTTTACACACTGCAGAGTTGATTTCTTATCCCAAAAACTGACTGTCAGCAACACGCCACCACTGTCCAAGCACAAAACGCACCACCAAAACTGACATAAGAGCCTAAATTTAGCACAAATTTAGCAGAGCTGACAGAGAGGCAACAGGAAGTGTCTGCACTGTTTTAGTCTTTATATTCCAATTAGTCCAAGATTTACACTACAGAGATTACCAGATTTTTAAATCAGTAAAAGAAAAAACATTTTTTTGCTTTTTTTTACCTCTCTTTATTATATAAAAAACACCGGCTGCCAGTGAATCTATTGAGAATTTTATTTAATTATTCCTATTCATTAAATTTTTCAGCTGTATTTCAATGGGGAGTGAAAATAAATGCATTTATTTTTTCTTTTCAGACTTTTCAGGCAGATAAGAGTAAAAAATTGGAGGAAACATTAACACCGCAAATTTTTGGAATGGAAATGAATTAAACTACAAAATGTTGAATACTGGCTGTGGGCAGCTTCATTGCAAACTGTTCAAAATCCAATTGTGCCTTGTGTCTACTGGGAAAATGTGTAACTGGTAAACAAAAATACAAGCATGGAAAATAGATGAATGCACACTATAAGTCTGTTTACACAATCTCATCCACACACACACAAACACAAACACACACACACACACACACTAAGAGCACAAACAGCACAATTCCCAAGACGCCCCAGAAGGCGCAGAGCATAGTCGTCTAGTTTTAACTACTCCTTAAATGGCAGCGCGTGCGTGTGTGTGTGTGTGTGTGTGGAGGGAAGCTTCATTATGTGGTAACACTGAAATTAAGTTTTCTCCACACGATCATCAGAGAAAAAGTGAGCAGAAGATGAGAAAGAATGAGTAAAGAGCGACAGAGGAAAAAGATGTTTGTGCACATGTGTGTTTACACACACATTGACACACACACACACACACAGATGCTAAGAGAGAGAATTGTGTCCAGAAAGACATTCACAGACTTGAAGATAAATTGTGTTTGCATGTGTGTGTGTGTGTGTGCATGTACAGTGTCAGGCCTTCGTTCAGTATTTATGAAGTGAGGGGGTAATGTGGAGGTAATGACTGAGAGCTTGTTGTTTACCGCCATAGATCGTCGGTTTATAACAGTAATGAATGTGAATGAATGTGCATGCACGTCTGTGTGAGAGCGTGTGTGTGTTTGTGGGTGAGGAGAAACACAGAAAAACGAGGCTATCTTGCACTGTGTTACTGTAAAGGTATGGGAGATATCAATATCAACTATGAATGAATTTAGAGCAAGAATGGGATACTGTTCTTAAAAGACTTTATAGTACAGCGGATAAGCTCCTACAATTGTGAAAATTGTGCATGAAATTTATCACATAGTCAGGGCGTACCATAATGTTTATTTTCAGATGTGGAGGGAGGTCAGATTTGACCTCCGAGGACCGTGAGAGGTCAAATCCCATTCATTTGGTGACACTTTTGAGATCACCAGAATTAAAGAAAAAGCATTTAGGTCAAGGTTCAAGTTCAAAATATGTGAAAAAAAAAATACACATTTTGGGCATTCTTTTGCTAGTACATTGATTTTAGTTTGGAGACCGCATAGGACAAAGGTAGTATTGTGAAACTTTGCTTCCATTTTTACGCTATAGGGATAATAATACAGAACAGACCCCTGGTGCTAGTCTATTTTAATACTATATTAATAATGATGATGATTTTTAATGGACTTTCTAGCCATCTGTCCACTCAAAGAGCCTTTACACTACATGCCATATACACCCATTCACACACATATTCATACACAGGTTGCCGAGGCTACCATCAGGCTTGCTGTTAGGGGGATCAAAGGATACAGATGACTCCGCCCCAAGGCCAAGGAGGGGCCCATGAAAGCCTGAGGGGGGCATGAAAGGTCTATGGTTAACCATTAAGTAGGCTAAAGTACAGCAATTTGTTTACTGATTTATGTCACTGATAATACAATTTACGAATTTACATGATAAATTTATATATATTTTTAAATTAAACTTTAACATTTCATCTGAAACCCTACCCCTGCACTTTCAAATGGTGTGGTCCATCTGACAGTGTAGGTCAGGAGACATACAGAAGTCACAGGCAGAAACAGCCTTTCAGTGGCATGATAGGAGCTGCAATGACTTCTTGGCAAGTAAAAAATCGCATTTTATGCATTGCATTGGCCCTATGAAGTATTTACACAGGTAAAAAAGAACTGGGTGAGTTATAATCTGTCAGATATATCACTATGAATGAAATCAGGTCATTTTGAGGCAGAAAAAACCTTTTAGTGACAAGAAAGGAGCTGCAATCACTTTTTGACAGGTTTTATGTGTTGTATTGGCTCTTCAAAGGTATTTCAAGAGGTAAAAGGAGGTAAAAAGGAACAGAGCAGGTGATATAATGCAGGCTCATAAGGATAATAGCAGATAATACCTTTATTTTTACATTACCCAACCGTAAATCATGATAGATTACTTTCCAATTGTAAAAAAGATGATTTTAGATGTTGAAAATGTCAAGCTTTTCTCAAAAAGTGCACAATTATTGTGGTTATCCACTGCACTGTTAGGCTTGAGGTTAGAATTAGGTTTAGCTTACGCTTAGGCCAATAGACAGAGACAGAGATGGATTGCTACAGGACTATTTCCTTTTTGCAACCCTCCTCCTAATCCTTACACACACAAGTGGGAATGACAGGGTAAAGCAACGATTCACGCTGGAGATGAAAGCAGGTGGCGTCATTGCTACTGTGAGTTGCTGTGGTAACCTCAGGTGTCATCACAGCAACCCCAGGTAAATACAGGTAAAGGAGAAGATCACTGGTTGTGATCATAATGACACACTGCTTTGATGGGAACTGGACAGGTGGGGTCTAACAGCAAATTATAACAGCATTCTCACAGGGCTGCCCAATGAAAGACGAAGATTGAAATCATCAGTGGGAGAACCCTCAGTCAACTGAGATAGCTACAAGCTACTCTTTGGTAGAGACAGCTGCAAATACAATGCAGTGGCACGGAGGGGGAGAGACTCTGCACTATAAGGCTCCGAAATAGGGATGCACGATAATATTGGCACATCATCTGTATCAGCAAATATTGGCTTTAAATTGAAACGGCCAACATGCTTTTTTCTGCTAACATGAAAAACCCATATTTTTTCTTTTATTTACAAAGTGAACATGTACAAAACATCAACCCTAAGTTGAAGATTTTTGTTTTATTTAGCACAATTAATTGATATTATATACATTGAAAAGCATTGTAATTCATGTTTCCATCTGCTGGTGCGCCATCATGATAAGATTATGCATAATATGATGTTAATTCCACTACAGAAAAGGCCTGATAATGGAAATTAGGTGGGGGAAAAAGTGGAATATATGGATATCGGCACTGGTTATCTGCCAAATTAGTTTTTATATATCATCAAATATCCAATATCATGCATCTCTACTCCAAGATAACGTTATCTTCTCTTCTGATAAAGTGTATTTATGCCACAACCTGATGAGGCACTGGGTGTAGATGCGCCAAACACTGACAGTTGGGCATTTTATTTTTTCGGTGGACCCAGAGTTGAAAAATGTTCAGTTTTGGATAAAAATACGGCACTTGTCACTGTAACTTCAGTCATTCAGTCACAGTTGAGGAAGGACAAACATTCTACCCTGAAGACAAACTATAACATCTGACATGTAAAAGTGTTGTGAACAACATCACTGGTAGAGAAATATGTTAATATAGCCTACTCTAAAATATATGTTTCCTCTCATGAACCCACAGAGACCGGCGAGTCTGTCCTCTCTCTTTGCATGCGTCAGCCTTCCCCTTATGCTAAGCAGGTATTCTACCATTGGGCCGACATGTTTACTTCCGCGGATATTCTGTATCGTAGCAACCAGGCGTGATCAAATCGTCTCAGCCAAAAACCCTGCACTTCCACAGTGCTCTCAAACGTTCCCAACTGGGCGTTTCCTGCGGAGTGCTTGGCATTTGCAGCTGGGAAAAATAGCTTTGGTGAACACGGGGACCTTAAAACAATAAAGTATCTTGCTTTTGTTTGATATCTAGTGTTGGCAAAAAAATGTTGTTGCACATTTTCGGTACATCATTAGCTCAAGTAGCTTGTTTGCTACATTACATGAATGCCACCCTAAACTCTGAACATCTGAGTCAAACTTTAAAACTCTGTTTGGCAAAAAAAAAATGAAATCTTCAAATATTTTTACTGAATAGCCAAATCTGATTTGATAGACAAAATACTCAGTTGGGTATAGCACAAGTTTCTGATATGATATGTTGCAGTTTGTTATGATTATTGATTAGTACTACATTGGGTGTCTAACAAGAATGGATTCTGATGTGGCATTTAAATGTCAGAGCTAACTGAGTCTGATCATTGTGGTCTGTATCTGACAAGAACATAATTCTGGGGATTTTTTTCCAGGTTCTTGCTCCCATTTGAACATTAAATAGTTTAAAATATATGATGTTTAATACTTTCAGTTCAGAGCAAAGAATCCTTTCCAAGACACTTCTAAAAATCTTTACTTGACAGATGGATGAATAGATAAATTGGCACATTTTATGAATACCAAGCAAGAGCCTGGGTTAGTCACGGAGGTGTAAAAGAGAGATGACATAATACGCAACTCCCCACTCTCAAGAACAATACTCCCCTATAGAAAAACAAACGTATTGCTCCATTTGTCCAAGGCCATGATTTGGCAAGAAATGTGCAGGATGACATATGGCACAAAGACAGAGCCCCAATTAAAACAGAAACACTCACTTTTGTTATTTTCATAAGCACACTGGAGAACACTAACTTACTTCTACCAAGGCTGCATTATCCTCCAAATTTGTGAAGTCAATAATGTTTTGTTTTTTTTTTAAATCGAACAGATGGATGGATGCAGAAGAAAAAAACAAATGAAAAACAATCACGGCATACATGTGCCACATTTCTGTCTTTCATGTTGGTGCATCACTTGATGAGAAAATAGAGAATCCATGTATCATACAAAGTTGAGAAATACGTTTTATATTATGTTAACTAGGGTTCCAACAGTATGAGTTTTTCATGGTACAATAATCATCTCACAAAATATGGCGGTTTCCTGATATCACAGTATTACAGGCTCATTATTATAAGTTATGACGCTCCTTAAATTAACGTAAACAGAAGGGCTTTTTTTGCTGAACAAATGAGTTATTACTATAACTGAAACCTGAAACCATTTTTTTAAAATGTAAGTATGTGTAAAAAGTCTCTCTTTTCAAAATAGCTCAAATAATGGAGATTCTCTGTCCTGTTGCATTTTTTGGTTGGTTTTTTTTTTTGTTTTTCAATACAGTAGCTAAGTAAAAGTACACTGTATGATAACCGTCAAATGTCATAGAACAGTATACCTTGAAACCGATATACCACAGCAAACGGAGAGCTAACAACAAATAGATAAAGACCTGAAAAAAATAACCTTCAACAACAGTAACAACAACAGCCATGGCTACAGGGGGTGTGCAGTATCAGCTGTTGTGATGTTACTAAAGACCTAATTTTAGGAAAAACTGATTAATTCTCCTGTACAATAAATGACTAGTAGTGTTTTAGTTTCTGCATGAATGTTGTAAGTCTCTGTGTTTTGCTTTTATTTTCTTTGAGTGAATCAGAGTGAGAACTGGATAAAAAACAGAAGTGATCTGCAGCAGTGCAATCATAACAGATACTATTACAACTGTATAATTATACCAAAATATGCCATGACAGAGCCTCATCATGAGTTCAAGCAGCACCATTTGGTTGACTAATTGAGAGACTAAACTGAGACTGGTTTCTGATGAGCGTCTTGTCCTAATTTCCGGAAAACCATTAGAGTTCTCACAAATGTATTCCAGTCCCATTATTCGGTTTACATGACACTGTTACATTGTTAAAACACCTCTTCTGTTTGCATACTGTATGTGTCCTCACACTGCTGTCTGTGAATAGGGGGGAACAAGTGGCGAGTCATCTCTGCAACAGCTGACGTACGAGACTGCAGCTGAGGGACTAGTTAAGGGGTTGCCAGAGTCATCAGCTGCTAACAGTCTCAACATTTCTCCTTTGGGGTAAAAAATCTGCCATATGATACAAGTCACTAAGCACTTGAACACTTGACCTAGAGCCTGTTTTAGCACAGATAATATTACTATTAAAGGGACATATTCCTGCGAGCTATTAAGCAGTGTTAAATTCATTCTAGACAGATAGTTTGCTTGACCAGCAAAATGGCTGTTACTGAGAAGTTGCTTTCCCACAATGCTTGACAAAAAAGGAGAGCCGTCAGCCTTGATTAACTCTTATTGTTTGAAGCAAAAAGTCGGAAACAGAAGCTCAAAGAATGCAAACAGCAAGGATAAAAGCTGACTCAGCATGTC
This sequence comes from Plectropomus leopardus, assembly GCF_026936395.1. NCBI lineage: Eukaryota > Metazoa > Chordata > Actinopteri > Perciformes > Serranidae > Plectropomus > Plectropomus leopardus. The sequence goes on along the minus strand of NC_142185.1, from coordinate 14,737,691 downwards.
TGCCCCTTCCTTCATTTCCATAGCAACACATTCATTCTCATCTACAACCCTTAATACCAGATGAAGAGCATCTGTTTGACCCGTGCGGCTCCTTCAAGAACTCTGCGTTTGTGTGCGTGTGTGTGTGCGTGTGCGTGTGTGTGTGCGCGTGTGTGTGTGTGTGGCTGTACTGCATTAGTGTCTTACTCAAAGTCAGATTTAACTCCCTTTGCAAGACCCCTGCTTTTCTCTTTGTGTGCAGGGGAATGCACTTCTAAATGCACACACACACAGGCGCGTGCGCACACACACACACACACATATACACACACACACTCAAATACCCCACTGTTAGAGGAGATTAATTCACACTTTCATCACCAAGCCTTGGTCCCGCGGGAGCCTCAAGGAAACTTGGGGCAAAGTGACTGCAGGGGATTGCAGAGGGTAATGGGTTATAGGTGTGTGTGTTTCTGAGTGAGTGAGTGTGTTTGAGTGTGTGTGTGCTCACTGGCAATAAAGGCTAGGTCCACAGTGAAGTGGTCTCCCCATTGGGTCCTAAAACAAACACAGACTGGCCACCACTAAGACATGAGTGTGCACTGTGTATAATTTTGTGTGTATGTGTGTGACTGCGCATGTGGTCACGTGCATATTTCCTCTCTGTAAGGTTAAAACTCCCAGGTCACACTGTTCGCACAACTTCCGAAATGTCTCATTTTTTTATTATGCTATATAAAATTCAAATATCAAAACTGTTCTGGTTGCTTTTCTCTGTTTCATGATGACACTGTAAAGTAAATCCTTTTGGATTTTGAACCTTTGTCGAAATAAAGACATTTCTTAGACTGCTTTCACACCGGCACGTGGTAACTTGTTGCCTCCAGTCATTTCAATGAGAGGATGGCTGCAGAGGAGAAGTGGTTTCCAACAGTGGCAGAAGATTGTTGCTGCAAATGTACAAGTGCACAGATTTTGCTCTGCAGCACTGAGTTCACCATGTTAAACTTCTGGTGGTTGTTGGCCAATAAAATAGCGTGCCACAGAGCAGAAAGAAGACAAGATGAAGGAGATGATAATGTTGGTGTCTGAATACCAATTACGGTACTCATGAGGGCAAAAAACTGGGCCTGGGATAACATTTCTATCAGGGCTGCTCCCTGAGAGTCAGAAATTCAAATCATCAGTCTGAGACAGCAGTAGACTGAGATAGCTTCAAGTCAAGTAGTCGTTATTTTTGCTCTGTGTTTTTGCCAGTCAGTGTGCTGTGCAGTGTGTTTCTGGGGACGAGTTGGTCCCCAGACTTTGCTGTGAAGTGAGTGCCCTTGACTGTCACACTACTCTTTATTAGAGGCTGCAGCCAGAGCGATGTAGCAGCACATATGGAATACACACTCTGCACTTTAAGGCTCCAGGATAACATTATCATTTCTCTTCTGCTTAGAAGTGAATAATTTACAGCTCACAGCAACTTAATATGATATACTCTCTGGCTTTTGTATGATATCTAGTGTCAGCAAAATAAATTGTTGCATATTGCCATTCTGTCATTAGCGCCATTAGCTTTTTAACTGTATTACATGAATGCCACTGTCACACTGAACATCCTGCTCCATTCAATCTGTAAAATTTGATATAGAAAAAAAACAAATGAAGCGCTGAATATTCCTATTTAATGGACGAATCTCATTCGACTGACATAATTCTGAGCACAGTAAAGCTCTAGTTTCTATTAAACTGGTAACTTGTCTAATTATGTGGAAATCAAATTGTCTTGCTACAGCATACAGCTAGAAGCTAGCTTGCACTTCACTTGTTCACCTATGCACCTGCCTGTCATTGCAGCTGTGGACCCTGGCAGCAGCAGACGCTTTCAAAAATGCATAGCTTTTTGGGGGACGCCCAAAAGGTTGGCTGTTGTTAGGGTGGTTACTACTCAGAGGTGGGAAAACAGTTTAAGGTTCTATAGCAAGGTGCAAAATTTACTTTTTTGCCCACTGGTCAAATGGCTTGCCAGGGAGGTACAGTGGGTCGTCTACGAATCAGAAACTAGATAGTTCGTCCTCAGCTCTTTTAGTTTGCATTTCAAAGTGTCCTTGGACAAGACACTGAACCCCAAATTGTTCCTGAAGGCTGTGCCATCGGCGTGTGAATGTGTGTCTGAATGAGAATTAGATTAGATCCTGATGAGCAGATTGGTACGTTGCAAGGCAGCCTCAATTATCAGTGTAAAAATGTGTGTGTGAAAGGGTGAATGTAGCATGGAGTGTCAAGCTCTTTAAGTGGTGGCAAGACTAGAAAAGCGCTACATCAATGCAAGGTGAGAAAATCTACCAGCAACTTACATATTTTAGGAGCATTTGGCTTATGAACAGTGCTAATTTTGTATCTTGTTCTATCGTTTATGATACGCATTTGTCTAAAAATAAGACAAATCCTATATTGCAGCATGTCCTTTTCATATATGTGCTTCTTTTCTTCATGTACAAAACTGCCCTGTAGGGACCGCTAAAGTTTATTGAGTGAATTGAAATGGAGTGTTAAGTCTTAGTGGAAATGTCACTGAGGGTTTGGATTCCTGTTCATCGCCATGAATGAGTGACTGCTCGCTGCTGCTGCACTTCATCACACCAAAGCGCTCCACTGCTTCAATCAATGGCTTGCTTTGCCTGATAATTCTTGTCGCGCAGAGCAGGGGGGTGTGTGAAAGCTGACGGCAAAGCCTTTGTTAGCCTGACTGTTCATTGCATCCCTCTAGTTGGGGACATCGCTGAAGTCAGAGAGAAAAGCTGCTGAGGGCAAGCATGAATACACCTGCCTATGACCACCCTTGTGCACTCCAACTCTGAGAGATCTACGTTTATGAGAAGGCACACAACACAAGCTCACATTAGACAAATAAAGTATATCCACTTCAACAGGTTACAACATGAAGTACTGACGTTGGAAATAATGTCTTTCTTTGAGGAAAAGCAGGCCATGAAGTGAAGTCATAGCTAATGTTTCTTCTTTTCTATTTCATATGAATCCAGTTTTTCTTTATCTATACTGCTGCTTATATTTTTGTTTCATGTGATTATGTATTGATTATTTGGAGATTTCTTAGCTGCTATTAGATACCATTTTGACATTTAACAGAATATCCCTCTATGTTTATGAACCATCTGTCTATGCACCTGTCTACTAGATGTAAAATAAGCAACGCCTGTTTAACATTACAGCCTGAGCAAACTGGCTTCATTTCTTACATAAACACTGGAATGAGGCAATGAGCGACGGAAGAGGAGATCCAAATATTAGCAAAAAGTATGAGAAAATTTCCTGAATGTTTGTAAGTGAAAGTTAAAACCAAACAAGACAAACTAGGCCTATGCAGTGTAACATAATTTAATTATGTAATAATGATAATTATAATATAGTTTTTCCCTGGCTTTTAAAAATAATAATTTTGTAGATTGACTAATTTCTTGCAATTTGTGGAACATTTCTTAACAAGTTGCTCAATGTCATTTTTCCTTCGCAAAGAATGGACCCAGGGCTCAAAGGTTTAAATACTTCTGAAAGGCACCTGAAAGCAGCACAAGAAATGTGATTACACGTCATGTTTAAAAAGGGTTATTGCACTGAAAAAAACACATTTGAAAATGAATCTTACTGAGAATTTCAAAATAAAAGTTAACTGCAGCCCTAAATTTTGCACATCATAATACCAAAGCTTCTAGGAAATGAATCTGCAATAAAATATTTCCATCTCAAGACAACAGCCTGACGTTTCTCAAGATTTGTGTGCAAGATCTTAGATTCCAATTGGAGGCAGATGACAACCAACATCTCTCGCAGTGCAGTGCTGATGCTATCACATTTTCATTCTAATTGCCAGCCACATTCTTCAACATGTCTCACATCACAGCCACGCGACAATGCATAGGATGCACCGCATAGCAAGTAAACAAAGCTCTCCGTCCAATGAAACCTCACACTGGTTATGAAACCTCACACTGCTGCAGCCTGTGGGCAACTGGGCTTCACCAGGACTACAGCAGCCACAGTATAATAGACAGGTGACCCTCTCAGGCTGTCTCACTTCCTCTCCCGCTCAGTTTAATTTAACCTCAGTGGCAACACAGGAGAGACACCCTCATTATGATACCAACGTATTGTCATATCAGGGAATATCACAGGCACAACTGGTGATAACTCAGCAAAACAATCAAAAGCAGGGTTACAAAATGTGAGCGCTTTCCTTAATTGATTGTTGGTAAAATTAAGAACAGATTAATCAATTAATCATATGAAAAAAATATTATTTCCATTTCAAACGATACCAAATGCGTGTTATTGCTCAATCAAAGCTCACAGCAACGTACTGAATATACTTTGGCAGCATTGCAAACACTATTCATGAAACAATCAAATTTCACATGTTAGATTAAAATCTTAAAGACCAATTAATCGAGCATCGATTAATTGTTATCATCCCTAATCCATAGACAACAATATAAATATGTCAATAGATATCAGTGCCATCAGCTTCAGCGACTGCTGTTAGGGAAAAGCTTTTCTCATTCTCTATTTCCATGTCCCATAACATGGTCTCTCAAGTTTGCTCCCCAATTATCAAACAATCTATGCAACAATCAATCTCACTGTGTGAATATTCAGAGCATATGGTGTATGGATTTGTATCTATATAACCGTACAGCAGCTGAATATCTGTGCAGCTGAATATCTGTGCAGGCAGCATGCTGAACACACTGTCCCCAATTTTCAGCAAACATCAGAGATAAACATTTGGGAATTTGGAAATTGTCCCCAAAATCTTCTTCAACCAAAATTTGCTGCCAATAGGTTGCAGGGCAGCAGGGCAGCAGTGCAGTGGGGAGCAATATTAAAGTTGTTGTGTTTGATGAATTAAAAAGGGGATCCTAACTGTTTGCAAAAGTCGTTTTTTTAAAGAAGTGTGCTTTGTGAATAAACAAGGATTCATAAAACAGGGAAACATCTGCACATTGTTTGCTTGTTTCTGAAAAGACAGACACATATGGATGGTGGGAGAGTAACCAACCTTAACAGGGGAGCTCCTGATGGCTACTGGCAGCTCTCTGATCGCACTGCCCGGGGGAGAAGCGGATATCCCGGCTGCGTACCCCTGCAGCGAGCCCCCGGGTAGGGACTGCCTGCCGCCTGCTCCTCCTCCTCCTCCTCCTCCACCTCCGCTCCCTCGCTGGGGCCGCTGCTTAATGCCGTCCAGGAGGCGAACCAGAAGGATGTTAGCCGGCAGGTCGTCCACCCCGCAGTCCACCAGGATGCGGCACTCCGGGCAGCGGAGCTCGTTCCGGGAGCTGACAATGTTTTCCAGGCAGCGGCGGCAGAAGGTGTGCTGGCACGGCAGCACCTTGGCCGTGGTGTCCAGGCGCTCCAGGCACACCGAGCACTCCAGCAGATCCAGCAGAGACGAAGACTCGTCCATGTCGGCGGAGAGGGTGAGCATCTGGGCTTCAGTGTCCGTGGGGACGCCGCGGCGACTGGTTCGTGTACCGTAGAAATGAACCGGGGGCGCAGAACATTCTGGGAGGCGGACCGGCGGGAAGCAGCCAACGGACGCCCCGCGACAGAGTCCCCCGCGTGCCGAACAGTTACCTCTGTGTTGTGACTGTTCACCGTACCTCCTCTCTCTGTCTCCCTCAACGTGTTTCTGTTTCTCGCTTCCTCTCCCTGTGTCTCCCCCTCTCTTCAGCAGCTGTGCAGAAAGCGGTGAGGTCACGCTCTCATCATCATCATCCGCGCGCCGATCAGAATTGCGGCGCGCGCTCACGCACTATAGACTTGGAGAAAGAGAGAGAGAGGACGAGAGGGAGAGAGAGACAGGCACCCGCTCGGTTGTTACCAGCCAGGTTACACAAACTGGTTAAAAAAGAAACGCACATTTGTAACAATCCTGAGAGGCCACTGAAGGGTTTTCTGTCATCTCACCTGCACATAAAGACAAGCTGCAGTCATAAACTTAATGAAATCCTTAGCTAAGGCGTGCTGTATTTTCAATGACGATATGACGATATGAAGACACCGTTTTTGACAGTGTAATCCAAGTTTTAACAAAATGAAACAATTGTGCTTAATATTTTTAGACATAATTTCCAAAAATGTTTAAGGTTGTGTAGCTTGATTTTAATTGACATATATCAAACTTAAAACTGTCTTAAACTGAATTTATGTGGTGTCTTAACGTGTGATACCCACTTGACAGGCTTACGCATCCCTTTCACTACCGCAAGAACTACATCCAACTGAAAAACAAGGCTTGGGGGGGGATAAATGATTTCTGGCGACGCCTGGTGGACATCAACTGTTCCTTTTGTTTTTCTGGTTTGGAACTATTTAAATCTCCAAAAATATGTCTTGCATTTTTAATTAAAGTTATCTCTTTCTATTATATAAACCATAAAGGCACAAAATTAGTATTCCTATATCGCAGGTATGTCAAACTTGTAGTTTAGGGGCCACATACAGCCCAATTTGATTCAGGTGGGCCAACCAGTAAAACATCAGATATTTTATAGTTTAACATAGTTTGATATAGTAAAATACTTGATTTTCATTCTGAAAATAGTATGAAATGTCCTAAATGCAAATATTTCAGTTATTGTCAGCAATTATGGAGAAATGTTTTTTCACGGTGCCTCGAATTTTTAGATATGAGGTCATTTCAGGATATAAATGTGAGGATTTTACTTTGGGATATATTTTTTTAATGTTTACAAAAAAATGTTTTTTGTTTTTTTTGTATCTGTTTGTAGTCAGAGATATCATCAACTGAAATGTACCAGTTTATGTCAGGAATTATCTTTGATTTTGTTGTTTTTCAGCAGCCCCAAAAAATCAAAGAATAAAGACATTCCCGTGGGACATACTATATGTTGGACACCCCTACTATATAGGATCACTGGAGTCAAGTGAGACCATATTAAACAAAATGTATCATTATAAAGTATCATCAGGCACAGTGTAACATGGGTTCGGGATTTTATTGAATAATTACTTTCAGTGGTGGGTTGCAAAAAACTGTACATCCTGTTTACACATACAATATTAGTAGGCGTAGATAATATATATATAGATGACAGGCAGGACAATTTTCAATTTAACCAAAGGGGCTGTTAGTTATTCTAAGATAAAGGTAAAGACCTCTGCATAAATACGACCATGCACACACTTAAAGGATAAGGGTGTGTGTGTGTGTGTGTGTGTGTGTGTGTTTTGTTTCTCAGCCGTGACTGCAGGCTTGCTTTGCCTGTCCACCTGTTCAGACCTGCTCTGCTCTCACATTCAGCCCTAAAGGCGTAGGGAGTGATTGAGCCAAATGTTTGTGTGGGTTTTTGTGTGTGTGTGTGTGTGTGTGTGTGTGTGTGTGTGTGTGTGTGTGTGTGTGTGTGTCACACAGTGACGCCTTCCTGGGTGAGGGGTGGGCCCACTATTTACCACCCACGATGAAAAGCAGTGGGTTGACTGTTTAGGCATACGATGAGAAAGAGGGCGGGTGTGTGTCTGCAGCCTACAGCATGTACATTGATTACTCAGATCCTGAAAATGTTGTAGGCTGAAATTCATTTCATGACAAAGTCCCTGAGTACACGTATTGCAGAGGTCTTGTTATTTTATTCATAAATGACAATAGTTTTATATTTAGACACAAATACTCATTCTGTATATAAATATTTGATCAAATATTTTATATTAGATCAGACGCCATGTAACATAGACAGTAAATGATTGTTATGACAATAGGTCATCGTTATTGTTTAGAAAGTGCTGCTGATGCGTATGTTTTATGTCACGCTAGAGGCCGATGCTGTTGTGTTAAAAGTCATGCTGGTCATACTTCTTTTGATTTTGCGATGCCAGCATGTTCTCTGTAATCACACACTGGAGCGTCATAATGCTGTCTTTGTTTGGTTCTGTGTAAAAAATGCAAATTAGGCATAAAGAAGGGATTTCGCAGTGGCCCTATGGTGCGATCTCTGTGTGAGAGGGGCTCTTGTTTATGGTATATGTGGTATACAGCTACACAAATCAAAGCAGCAAAAACTGAATTTTTTCCACTGGCTAGAAATGCTAAGTGACAGGTCATACTAGGCCCTAAAATCCAAAGCAAACAAGATGTCAAAGGAGCTTCTACTCATAACTGGAAGAAAAAAAACTTTTTAAATCAAGTCAAGGTCAAGTCTTTTGCAGCAGTAATGACTTGAGAACTTTTTGTGCCTTTTCAGCTCAGCTGTGTGACGAAGCTCCCCTTGCATTTCATCTACAGAGACCTGCCATTTCTTATAGGTCCGACTGCATCCCCATGGCCACAGAACATCGCAATGTTACAGCAACGACGCCACCAAAAAACGTGTGTGTGTGTTGTTGTTGTCGAGGCCTGATTTTGAATGCCTCAGTAGCGCAGCGGCCCACAAGTGCTGGCAACAAGCCCAAACTCATGGTGTCTCTCCCTCTCTTTATCATAGCCACTCATGTCTCATGCCCAGTGTGTTTCATCTGCCTAATACAATTCTCCACAGCCAATGATTCAGAATTAGAGGAGAACTACAGGGAGAGGCGAACAAAAATGATTATTGGATGAAAATCCCCTCAATCCGTTTAAATGGCATAGCCAGAGCTCCCTGTAGGACGCAGTGCTGTCAATAACATACAAAAGGTGGATGCTGTTTAAGTAGCAAATGTGTCAATTAGGGATGGTAACTAGCATTTTGGAGATACGAGGGTTAACAGCTCTATCGAATGTCACTGAAATTGACATTTTTCCAATAATGACACATGCACACTTGCTGTTATGTAAAGGCTGTTATGACTCAGTGTTGAAATGCTGTAGATTTGTACACAGTATTATATATATATATATATATATATATATATATATATATGTGTGTGTTTTTTTTTCATGCATTTTATTCACTTACATTTAAGTATTGGAATTGTCAGCTTTAAAACGGCATGCTTAGCAGTCCTTGTGAGGGCTGCACAAAATTTTGCTATTACATTTTTCCTTCTTCCTAAGATCAGAGGGTCAGAGAGCGGTGCCCAGTTTGCTTAAGGCTTGGTAAGGTATGTTAGTTAGGCCTCTTATGTGTTTCCAATGTGCTTTCGCTGCTTTCTGCTCTGCTATTTTATTCTGCTGCACACTGTACTGCAACATTTGCAATAAACAACGCAATTATTTTGTAATTGAATGTTGCCCCTTGGGAAATTCTTGTGATGATGAGCTAGGAAAACAAACCTGAGTCGACCTGACACTGCATACATATTATATTTTTTTACGTCTATTTTCTCCTTCATCACTCAGCATTCGCCCAAGTTTCATATACTCCTATATTATTCTCATTTTTATCAATATTATCAATAATAATTCTCAGTCTTTGCATCATTCTCTGCAAACACAAGCTTTCTCTCATTGACTGCTCTGGAGAAAGATTAAATCTTGTTTGCCCAAAACGATCAAATATAATGAATATGTAGTGTGTGTGTGTGTGTGTGTGTGTGTGTGCATCTTCTCCATGTACCTATATACCACGCACCTCTCCCTCCCATCGACCAATGTCCTTCGTTCATGCAAAAGTAGGTTAGCTGACACGGCAGTTACCATGGCAACGAGCTCTTTGCTTCCTTGTTGAGGAGTAGTTAGGGAATGTGAGTGTGTTCTCACAGACAATGTGCGGGGGGTAACAGGGGTGCTAACAAGGTCAGAGAGTCTGTGGTAGGTCCATTTGTACAACATGTGTGTGTTCTTCCAGACAAAAAAAGTACTACTAAGTTCAGGAGCGAGATATTTCAGCTTTGGTTACACCAAAAAATTTGCTTAACATGACATTATTTATGTTGTTTTGTCAGTACAGGTAATATGATGCATGACCTTTGGTTTTTTATAGGTGCTGTTTGTGTTTGTTCAGTGAGAATGTAACACTGAAGCAGAGTAAGTCCTATGTCCAGTAAGTTATGTACTGTGTTTGTATTCTCATCATAATCTTTAAGTTTTATTAGAATGTATTGAAACTTTTCTGCTAAAGGATACAAATCCTCCACACCAGACTTTCCAACCACACCTAACAATCTATACAACAAAGGATTACCACAATATATATGTTTAAGATAATAATAATTACACAAGTTATCACAACTAAACTTTAAAATTACAAAAATATTCTTTTTAAACAGAATTTAGCCAATCATATTTGTCAAGTGTAAAGAGCTGTAAAGAAGGTTGGGGTTTTTTTTCTCTCTTTGCAGAGTAACACCTTAGTGGGAATAATTTTAAGTTGTCCCATCTTACATCGTTAACTATTTCAGATAACAGGCTCAACTGTTATATAATATTTTCTGTGAACAAGCTTGTGGATCTCAATCATGTCATTTTTCATTTTATGCTCTATGGTTTAAATTAACACTTTTCCGGGAAAGATAATTTGGTAAATATAAAATATTGCCAGCGAAATATAAGCTATTGCATTTTTTTCTATAAAGCATTCATTTCATCCTTATAAATTCCGAAACAGTTAGACTATATTTTCGATTTCTTCTCTCAGAGTTCGAGCCTCCTTGGGGCACATGAAAAAACTGTGAGGAAGTTTGCTTTTAATGATTTTGCTGCAAATTGAAGTTACCCAACTTCATTATACCAAGCACCAAATTAGGCCTCCACTGACTGCTATCTTCTCTGAGCTACGCTACTTTGATGTGGTTGCTGGGGGGGGTTAAAACAGGGTATCCAGTCTGTGACAGCTGCTACTGAATCTTTCAAACTCTGATCTTCAGCAAGAATGCAAGTTGACCTTAAGACTTTGTAGAGACCTAAAATACAGCCTGTTGATGATTTAATGTCTTCATGGACCAAGTACTCCTAACTTCAAACCTCCTTTTTTTAGCATAAAAGAAGAACCATAAATAAATGAGTAAAAAAAAGAAGGCAGTACATGACATAAAAAAAGGAGGAATGTACATGTGGACAAGTGTGGTGCATGAGAATCAAAACAACATTTAAATAATCTTCAAATTACCATTTTTTTGTTGCATTTTTCTACCAAAAATGCTGTTTTTCATACTTTTTTCTTTTGTTTTTGTTATCAGATGTATTACACTGTAATTGAGCAAAAGGTTAAACTCGGCACTTTTGTTTTTGCTCCCACTTTTTACAGGTATAATGTAAAGAAAAAATACTTTTTTATGCACTCAAAAGATACATTTCTCTCAAATTCTGGTTGCAAATTTGTTAAAATCTGTGTCAGTGAGCACTTCTCCTTTTCCAAGAAAATCTATCCACCTGACAGGTGTGGCATAAAGAAAGACTACATTTAAGTCCCCCTCCCTCTCAGTTTCTATTAATTTGGCAGTTATTTGGCATTTGACCAAACTCAAAACCACACAAGTCAGTTACAATGACAAACTGCTGTCAGGTTAAGACCCTATTGAGGAAGACAAGCATGCATATGAGCTTTCCTGAGGTGTTTTTGTCGATTTGTACAGACATTCTTTGGTTTTGCAAACCAATTGTTGCATCATCTGTTCGAATGGCTGCACTCAGGCAATCTTGCACGAGAAGAGACGCTGGATGTGGAGGTCCTGAGCCTGTGTGGCTACAAGTGGTCTATGGTTGTGAGGTTGGTTGGATGTACTGCCAAATTCACAGAAACAACATTAGAGACAGCTTAGCGAAATGAACATTCAGTTCACAGGCAGCAGCTCTGGTGGAGATTCCTGCAGTTAGCATGCCAATAAGTGGGTTTCCATTACAGATTTGTGCAAAATTTAAGCAACATTTTCTAAATGTCGATAAAACACAATTGCAAATGACTGCATTTCAATTGAGTAATGTTTTGCAACTTCTATTGCAATGTTATGCACTTCCACACTCGTGATAACATTCTAAGATGCATGTCAACAGATGTTCAAAACATTAGCAAGTTTGTTTATATTGCAGCCACCGCACTAGCCGCCATTATTTCCAATCGGTGGTGGCATAGGCATGTTATGCAAGTGATGATAGGGAAGCCAAGCCCCTTTTACGCAGGAGTGGCCACGTGTGAGGGATTTCTGGAAGGTGATAGTCCACAATTTCACAGAGGAATTGTGGATTCAAAATTGCTGAATGATCCATTCAACTTCTGAAGAGTTACGCCATGCAATAACACCTCTTGTAGCATCTGCTGCATCACGCCTGAAGGAGCCAGTTCCTACCGACAAGCACATAACCATAGCATCATGTGAGCTATAAAGTGAAAAAAAAGTGTCTCCACTGCAATTTTGCTAGACATGTTTTTTTGGAATTGCCCGACATACCACCTCATGCTGCAAGCAAAAAAAAAAAAAATTAAAAATTTTTTTGTGATTAATGCAAGTTTTTTTTTCTGGAATTGACCTGTTGCCAAAAGTGTTGCCTTTAATCTCTTTTTTAGTATATATCATTTGTTTCTTTGCTGCATTTTACTATTTAATGCTACAAGAACATTTCCCCAAATGGATCATGCAATATGTAAAACATATGTAATACTTTACCAGTTTGTTATTTTGCCTTATCAAATAATTCCTCATCTCATCACATCTGATCTTGTCTAAACTTTTTTTGTCATATTATGCTTCATGTATCTCAGCTTATGTCATTGTATTGCCTCATATATTGTATATGTCCCATTATCTCAACATATCCTACCTTGTTATACCCCATTTCACCTTATGCAGAGTCAGTTGCATGTGTTTTTCTGTAACACTATCCATCATAGTAAATACAGGTTTTGCTTAATATGTGTTTTTGTCCGGTCTGTGACAGAGCAGCCATCATTCTCTCAGCAGAACTCATCAGTCTTCTTGTTATCCTCTCTTCATCCTTTCCTTATCCTCTCTTCTCATCTAATCTCGTCTCCTCTCATCCTCCTTTTCAGTCAGGAAGCCCTTGGATCGACATCAATGAGCCTCTCAAAGAAGGACGGGGACAGGAAGAAGAAAGACAAGAGAGCAGAGGATGGAGACAGAGAGATGGAAACAGACGGAGAGAGGGACAGAGAAAGTGGCAGAAACAAGAGCGGGTTTTCAAAGACGGAGAAAGTCGATGCACATACAGAGAAAAAGAAAAATAGGGACAGAATCGAAAGACGGAGACAGTGAGGGAGAGTGAGTAATTACAGGACTCCCAGTGTTTTCAAAGCCCCTCTTTTATCTCACCCTTCCTGTGGCTGAGAAAAGGAGAGGCGTCGGAACGGGGGAGGAGGAGGAGGAGAGGAAGACTAAAGTCCAAGCTTTAGTCCAACTCAGACAACAGGCACCAGTCATCCACATCACACGAACACAGACACACGCACTTAAACTAATTTATAGCTTCTGTTTCAAAGGCGTTTTATCATCTGAAACAAGGTGTTTGTGTGTGTGCAGGAAGGACTTCAGTTAAAATACTCTAATAGTGAAAGTGACAATTTTTTAACTTTTCTCTGTCTATGTATGAATATTGTGGTTATTATTTATTTAAATGTCTGCCTATATGCTGACACTTTTTTACAGTGCTGTACCAACAACAAAAGGCAGCAAATCTTGTTGTGTGGCCAAGTGAACTGAAAGATATTAACAGTTGTAGTTGAAATTGTAGTAATAATGGTAGTAGATAGTTGTAATGGCAACGTAAATAGCACTGATGTACTGTAATGGTGTTGCAACATACCGGTATCTACGATAACAGGGACATTTAAAAATCAAATAATGATATCAACAAGACACAAGACACATAAGATAATATATTATTTAAATTATACAGCACCTCTGAAATAATTTGTTTCTTTCCGTTCTGGGTTTGTCTCCCTCCCCCAATCTGATTGCCTTTTCACTATCCATTAAGTGTAATTGCTCTTTTTGTACGATTTTGTAGAGTTTATGTTACAGACTTTGTCTCTGCCACCCTACTTGTATTTTGAGTGTAATTCATTTACCAAAAAAGGAGACAATATACACAATAAACAAAATCAAAGATGAATTTGACTAAAAGCGTCATTAACTTTTCTTTTTTTTTTATTTTCTATTGATATCATAATCATATTGGTAAGGTGAAGTCTTGGTCATGATCATGAAGTGAAAATCTAACATCATGCTACAGCCCTATCCATCCATCCATCCATCCATCCATCCATCCATCCATCCATCCATCCATCCTTCTATCCATATATATAACTGTTATATATGAAATGAAAAAGCATCATCACACCAAAATTGACTACTACAACAGCATCCTCTATGGTACATCACCCACCCCGCTCACATGAACACATCACCCCTGCCCTCCACAATCTCCACTGGCTCCCTGTCCCACAACAAATACAATTCAAAGTTCTCCTCCTTACTGACAAAGTTCTCCATAACCAGCCACCCCACCTCCTATACCTCACCGACCCGCTGCACCAGCACACTCCTTCCCTCAGCCTCTGCTCCTCTGATGCCAACCTCCTGTCTCCACCACTCAAGACCAACTACCATACCTGGGGCAACAGAATCTTCTCCATAGCCACCCCCTCCCTCTGGCACTGTCTCCCAAAACACATCCGGGACTAAACCAAATTCTCCCAGTACAAAACATTTATCAAAACCCACTTTCTTTGGAACTACTTATAATTTGTGAGTAACATTGTGTCTATTTTAATTATTATTAATTGAATTAATTAAGTATTATTATTGATTAAATTACATCAAATTAAATTAAATTAAATTATTATTATTATTATTATTATTGTTGTATTTATTATCACCATCATCATCAATTTGGACCTTTGCCATGAACATTTGTCACTATTGTCCAAATAATAGTTAGCTGCAGGCTTAATATTATGGCTGTATATATGTAAACACACATATTCAGAGAGAGGATGGGACAAACTGCACACACAATATAAAAATAACATTAGTTTTAGTGAATACGTGTATAAATAAGGAATCTCTTCATTGCTGGTGATATAGAGTAATGTCCATATGTTCTATGATGATACTTTGCTCATTATTCAGCAGTTAATCTTGTGTTTTCTTCATGATGATGATCAAATGGTTTGAGTTCAGTTTCGCATCTTATGTGGTGCTGCCACCACAGGCCTGTGAACACTAGATGGCGGAGTTGAGTCGTAGCCCGCAGCGCGTTAATTGTCCCCGCCGAGACTCTACCTGGGACACGTTAATCTGTCTCTCATTCAAGGGCGGAGAAAACTTCTCACTTTTTTCTCATCAAGGAGGAGCTTGCGGACACACCGACATGCACCAAAGTGGAGGCTGAGACACAACTTGGACTTAGTGGAGTTTAAACTCACAGACAGCCGGTCCCTCGGCGATGCTGATCTTACACCAGGCTACAGATTGATCACCGATCAACAGGACTGATCGCCCCGCAGAGCAGCGGAGAAAGCAGAGCAGCGTGCCCCCTCTGTGAGCTCCAGGTAAGATGTCTGAGCAGCTCCGCTCTCAGGAATGCAAGGACGGATTGCTGCAAGACTTCGGGGAAATTCCTGAGCAACACTTATTATGCCAAACAAACATGTGCTTTATTGTAATGCTACCTAAAAAAATAAGTATGCATTGTTATTCTTTTTGCAAGAGGAAATGTAGGCAATAGAACAGAAACACTGCTGATGCATGCCAAAAGAGAAAACAATACAATTACTTGACTTGATAAGTTTTGTTTTGTGTCAAAATATGCAAAAGTGACCCCACATACTGATTTTCTACTTTAAGATTTGTTTGACAGGCTGATTGCAACCAGCCAATGTGTCTATCTGTGGTTTGTTGTCAAGTGCATGAGACTGGAGGGATATATTTTCAGTTTGATTATTTGCTTGAATGCATCTACTGTATGTGAAATACATTTGTCTATTTGTAACAGCCGTATTTCAAATACACTGTGAAGTTTGTAAGAAGTAGGTCTGTGAGTGTTGCTGCAAAGGTTTTAGCCCAAGGTGGACGACAAATGAGATTTTCTCACATCACCAGCTTCATAGTTTGGGCCTAAATTGCTTTTTGACAAGACTGTGGGTTTTGAATCCCAAACATGCTGCAGACTTGAGCACTGACTCTGTGATGAATTGGCTCAGTGTAATGAGTGTAGAAGAAAGTGTTTGGGTTATGAGAAATCATCTCAATGCCGCTAAATAAGCCAGTGTGTGTGACCTTGCACACCTTTCTGCTCTGTCTGCATAATTGTTTTCTTGGTGCCGCCTGACTGTCCCGGGCCCCGGGGCCCCCGGGGGAAGTCCTGCCCGCAGACAGGCAGCTCAGCCCGGCTGGGGACATGCCGGGTCCTGCCGAGTCTCTGAAGTCTGCTGGCTGGCTTTGAACTATAGCTGCTGGAGGTGGAAATCAATCCGTCTCTACCCCCCTCCTCTCTCTCTCTTTCTATCTCTCTATCTGTGTCTCTCTCTCCCCCTGCAGCCCCCAGCACAGCGTCTCAGCTGCCATTGAATCTTTCATGTTTGCAGGTAGAAAGGCAAAGGAGACACAGAGAAGAAACAGGAGGGAGTGTAATTCATCTTCAAAAGAAGTTAATATGGTTTCTGAGGATTAAAGGGATGAAGGCAGGAGAAGTAAGAAAGCCGTCGCCTGTAGTCATGATCATTCTGAAGTGAATGGATAATTTGTTGACTTACTCGCTGCTCTGTCGCTTAATGCTGCTCGGCACTAGTGTTCACACAGTGACCCTATTGATTTTAGAATGATGTCATATAAAAAGGGAAGGGATTTCTTATGTTTTTCTTGTGAAAGTTATTGTTGAGATTTATGTCACAGCTGATTTCAATCCATGCAGCATAGGCCATTTCCCCCCGTCGAGAAATTTATAGAGCTCAGGAGGCCTGTTAGGGCAGAATGTTTCATAACGCCTCACACATCTAAAATGAACTTCTACTAAACACGTCAGAGAGTTTTTGTATAAAAGCTAAATTATTTCAGTTCATTATGTGACCTTAAATTTATGGCACAACTGTTTGGTGGAGGCTTTTATTCAAACTGCCTTCCCACCAGGACCATGTGAAAGAATCCTTCACATTGTGTATCATCTGGAGAATTGTAAAAATTATCAAAGTGAATGCAAGACTTACAGAGTAATGGGGATAATCTAGTGATCCATCCACTGGAAGAGAAATCTAAATAACATGAATTTTAGTGTTAATTGCACCATGTCAATTTAGTTTTAGAGGTGTTATGCCATCTAGAAAAAGTACAAAGACACTCAATCAAAGACATCTTCCTCAGTTTTAGTACTGAAGTCAGATTTAACAAATATATATGTATATATATATATATATATATATATATATATATATATATATATATATATATATATATATATATTATTAAACCACAGGCAGTATAGTGGGGGGAAAGTGGGACTGATTACCTAGAGCCCCAATTGTAGGGAGGCCGTCAAAAAGTCATGAATGAAACATTTGGTTTTTTAATTTAAAAAAAAAAAAAAAAGTAATCACTGTCAAAAAATAAAAGTGGCTCAATAATATTATATTATTGAATATTGGCTGAAAGACAGAAGTTATAAAAAAAAAAAAGTGGAAGGCCCATCTCAGAAAACATTTTAGTCCGCCCCTGCTGTCTTTAAACGCAGCTAAAGCCAAGTTAGTGAGTGCTTGTGGAAATGGGAAAATTACGGGAAATTAGGGTTCCAGAAAAGAAAATAAAGAATGAAAGGAAAGGGAAAGAAAGCAACCTGACTTTATAAAAAAGGAAAAAAAAAAGTTGAGTGAGAGACATGGATCCAGAGAGGAAGAACATGGGCCCCACAGAGACTGGGCTCAGAATTCGGTGCTACAACTCTGAGTAAAACTAAAAGACTTTAAAAATGTGCGTTATTATTTTCAATAGAGAAAATAAAAAGAAGTCTTGAAGTGTGAGGTATTCTGACATGAACAAAGAAATAATTCACTGAAGAAATACAGGCTATGAATTGAATTCAAGTCCAGTATCAGTATGCTGACGTGCTCAGTACTGATCTTGTATACATCTAAAACTGATGCACACTAATCCTAGTTGAGCAAACAAAAAGCTTCATCTGACAACACACAACATTTACTGCTGCGTAACTCACAGTCACCAGGACAGAGTGTTACTCAGTATAAAGCAGAGGATCTTCAAGTCTCCCTCTGGGGGCTTCCAGGAGGTCTCCAGCTACATGTGGAGGTAGCTGCATTTCATTATATTTTAATTTACAAGTAATATTCCCAGCAAAGGAACATAAAAGCATTAGAGAAACTTTTCTAATCACGGGTTTTACTCTCACCGTTATTATATTCCCATGCAGGGTGCAGACAGTCCAACAAACCAATAATAAATCAACAGTTAAAACCTCTCTGTGCAGGCCCCAGGGAGCAAGTTTAATCACATTGGGGTTTGTGGTCTAATTTGTGTCTACTTAACAGTCCTCTGTATGGGGAACCTACTTGAGTTAGTCATCAATTTCTTCCATAGTCTGTGGTGGGATATCTGGCACTTTTTGTCTTTCATTGTGGAAAAGCAGAAATACTGAGCGGTCTTCAAAATGATATGATGCACAGAAATGTGTGCCTTGAGATGAAGCCAGAAAAGATTGTTGTGAGCTGGATGGTGCTTAAAGTTAAGTCCCGCACACCAAACTGTGTTTGTGGCGTGGTTGGTGAGAATTAATTGGCAGGTGGGAAGCTGGTTAGGGATCATGTTGTTGTTTTGGGCACCTGTACAGATGGCTGTAGGATCTGAGGGGTGATCCGTACTACACCCTCCTCATGGCAGGTTGAAAAGGCGTGGATTCTTGTGCTGTTCTGTAACTTTCATCCTTCTAAGTAACTGCTTATATTCTTAAGTCTTTACTTTTTCAATGGCTTGATGAGGATTTGCGCTTTGAAGATTCCTTCATCCATCATGGCCTGCTGATATTCAGACAACTAGAATTATCCACCCGCAAGAAACAGCTCCAGGAGCCCTCAGATTTGTTTTAAGAACCCTCCACAGGGGGTGAAAACACACACCTACGGTTTATTATTGCAATGCTGACAACTGGAAACAAACAGAAAAGAACTATTTGGATTCATGCTCATTTATTTTACTGAAAACCTGTGTTTCAACAGTAACTTTAGAGCTGAAATTACTCATTGTAGTTCCCAAAAGATTTGCTGATTTTGTAAATTTTTAAACGTCGAGAGATGTCAAGAGAATCATCCGACAGAGGAAACACCATAAGAACATCATTTCCTAGGAAACATTCATTCTAAAATGTAGAACTTTTTAGCCAAGTGGACTGCATTGTTTTTCCATCATTTTACTGTAAGTTAGTTTGAGGGCAGCATTAAGACATACAGACGGAGTCCTAGTTGCAGATTAGGCTTCCCACCTACAGCCGCTGCAAAATAAACAGAGACAGAGACAGAGATGTTCTGCCCCAGCAGAGCTAAAGAGGGGAACAAGGGATCAGGGAGAGGAGACGATGAAAGACGGATCACCGGCAGGCAGAGAATCAAAGAGCCTACTGACTGACTGGAGCGGGGATAGGTGTGTGTTATGAAAGTGTGTGTGTGCACGCGCGACTTCTTTTCATGTGCCTTAAGAGTTTGTTTTTCCTGCACACAGAGTGGGAAGCTGACAGTAAGTCTGTAATTAAAGCAATCAAAAGATGAAGAGAGATGAAGAAACATCACACACAGATGTGCACATACAGAAACACTCATTTCAGAAGTGCACTGGATATGTATGTAACTTTTTTTTATTGGAGGTTTTCTGCTGCTTGAAACAATCTGCACATTATGTATAAGTATTTCAATAAAGTCTTTCGACAAGTGTATCTACTGCAGGTGACATCTGAGCCATCAACTCTTTGTGTGCCCCGGTTGCAGAACTATTCCAGTCTGATTTGTTATTGGAAATTCAAGTTGCTACAAAGCATGTTTTGGCACTCCTGTGAAAATACAGTTCACACTGATAAACCTCGACGCCGCACTTGGACAGGGTCGTTGTAAATGGATATTTAGTTAGTAGACGAGGGCCAGCTGTTGCCTGAGGTTTGCGTCTGTCTCCAAAGTCGGAAATCACTTTAATCATGGGTTTATTTTCACATCAAACTTAGACAGTCATCATGTTGCAAATTAGACTTATCTATTTCTGGCTCATTTAGTTCCTGATAGCTGAGACTTGATGGCTACTTTGTTCAGTGAGTTTGACTCCCTTAGCGCTAATAAAGACATGCAAGGAGGAATGAGCATTTGTGAGCTAAAGTTGCAGAAATGTAATAATAATGATTAATGTAGATTTTAACAGTAGTGCTGTCTCTTTGTTTTAAGATCTTTTTCCATTTACAGAGTTGTGTTTAGAAGTTTGGAGAGACACTCTCAGTCTGATTCAGCGAAAGGTAAAAGCGGTTGGTCTAATTTGACTGACAGCACTGCCACCACCCCTCGATTTACTCCCCAGCTGCCTCCAAATCATAGAAAGAAGACAAAATGCCAGAAGCACATTCCTTCTTCATAATTCACCTCTGAAAAAAAACAGTAGGGGCACTACACTTTAGGGGCACTTATAATTACTTAAAAGTGGATTGGCTAAATTTTTGAACACACACTTGGAACGATAACTGAAAGTCAGAGCAGAACGTTTATTGAACTGAGGTGCGTTTTCACGCTTTTCTGAAAGATTATTAGAAGCCACAAAGATAGAAGAAGGTAGATGATTATGGCTGCTGTACAGTTAATGACATGGTATTATACAGAATTAAATTGTTCAATTTTATTTCCTGATGATTATAGACCACTGTAAGAAAAGGTTCTCTTATTCCAGTATCCTCACAATTCACAATTGCATTTATGTTATGGTGGGTTTTTTTGTTTAAATCCTTTTTCCTGGACCTACTTCAGTGGAAAACCGGACATGAACGTAACAAAACAGATGAAAATCCAAGGCGCAATCATCGAGTATCAAGATAAAAATATATGTTTAATAAGTGTTGTTAGAGTGAGTTGTTTACCAAAGCTGGTGGAGGTTTGTACTAAATAACAGACTGCAGGCACTTGATAGAGGGAAAGTCCACCGTGTTAGTGGTTTTCTGCTCATGTTTTATCTACAAACCAGCTTAGTTAACGTTTTATTACCTGAGAGATTTAAGATGATTAATCTCAGACATAATAATAATATTCCAGAATTTATTTCCTTATAATTGTGTATTGTGTCTAGATAGCGAGCTGGATTTATTTTTGCTTCTGTTAAAGCTTGCTTTTGTTTGATTTAGTTAGCGTAAAGTTGTACACTTAGTAGGACATGTGCAGGCCTGATGAAGTGGGAAGTTGTGAAAATGCACGGTGCTTAAGTTTACAGAGAATGATCTGGATTCTGTAAAGTTGGCGAATTGTCTTTAGACAGACATCTGCATCATGTAAAGTGGAGCTAATGATGACCATCTCCTCTCCTGTCAGAGGCTCAAAGATGGTGAGTGTCATACACTCACTGCTTGGTTGGCTGGAAAACAGCAGGATTTGGGATGCTATGCACATGCACACAAACAGGCAGGCGGTCAGAGTAAGTAACATGTGTTTGAGATCTTGCTTGGCTTTAGCAAATTGAGCCCTGGTCTGTAAAAGGATAAAATAATTGGATATTTTAGGGATAAAGCAGAGCATTGATTAACTTTAGAACTTGTTTATGGCATAAAAGCAGAGGGATTGTGTATGAGTGTATGTTTAAAGCAGGGTTAAAGCAATCGCTTGGTTAGCTGTTGTGTGGGGCCAATTTTATTTAGAGTAAGACATTGAGGCTGACAGTATGCATGGCCAAAGCTATCAAATATTGGCAAAAATCACAAGCTACCGGCAGCTCTAGTCAAACAATATCAGCATTAAAGGAATACTTCACCCCCCAAAATTGCATTTGTATATCAACTACTCGCCCCTTGTTACATTGTATTTGTGGAAAAAAAATATTGTTTTTCCTGCATGCCTCCACAGTGTGGAATCTAAAAAAAGAGAAGATTCTTGATGAGTTGAAGAAATAGGTGACTGCCTTCAACAACAGCAAAACTATATCTGAACATCTGTTAACAAACTTTCACACAATTTGTGCAGTATAGTTAAAGTCTCATTTATCCAGTTGTGTGCTCAGTACTTCCTAAACAAAAAGTCCTTTTCAACGGGGAATAGAACTGTAAGTGAAACTAAATAATGCTCTACTCAAAGCCATGCTCCATTGACAAAAACAGTAACTTTACCTTGCTGAACACTGGAGTTGTCGGTCTTACTGCTTGAACTCGCTATATGTTTTTGTTACCGTTTGACTTTGGTGAACTAACCATATAAAATAGATATCAAAGTTACAACACAACTTACAACTAACACAAACAAACTACAGATCAAGGCAGTGGTAGACCAGCAACTCCGGAGTTTGGTAAGGTAAAATTACCGTTTCTGTTTAAGGAGTTTGGCATTAAAGAGAGCAAAGATAAGTTTCACTTTAAGTTCAGTTTGGCATTAGAAGGAGCTCTGTTTGAAAAGAATGATTGGATAAATTAGACTCGGATTATACCACACGAGTTATGCGAGAGTTTGTAAACATATGTTTTGAGTACATGGGGTGAATAAATCATATACAAATGGTCATATGGGGGTGAAATATTCCTTAAACACTCCAGTCCTAACAATCTCATATGTAAAACAAGAATTCCAAGCATATTTTGTGATTTATCATTAGATTTAAAATATATCCGATAAAAAGCCAGGCAATGACGTTACTTAAAAGAAAAAAATTAGTAAGAGAAGAAAAAGAAAGACTTCAATGGAAAGCAGATTTCCTTTTAGAAATACCAAAACCAGATAGACAGAGACCCCTGAATCCACATGCTGTTGATTTAATTGTCATCAGACATTAAGTGCCATGGAAGAGCCCACAAACCACCCCCTAACCTTGTTCTTCATCTTCATCATTTGTTTGCTTCCTGGCCACTGATTGGCTTATTACTAAATCCGGCAGGAAGTCATTGTCAACCGGCGTAATGAATATCCTTTACAGGGTTAAACACTGATGTTATAAAAGCTGTTTCCCACACGATCCACTGGGTACAGTACTGATTGACAGAAAGTTAGACAGATATAAACAATGCAGAGAAAGAGACTTTTTGGCTCTATGTTGGTCAATAAAATTAATGAATGGAATTAAACTAATGACACGTGCAGTGTTTAACGCTGGTTAACGGCGAGGTATCCATTAAATAGTCCAGTAAAACTAAATCACAACAACAAAAGTTGGCACTGGTTGAGTATCTTTAGTGCACTAAACTGGTTTATTGTAGCCCCTGTTTGTTGCCTTGCATGTGTTGCCAATGCTTTTGAGTCACAGAGCTGAGGATCTGATTTTCTAAAATACAAACAAAGATTTAGCAAGGTTTAGCGCACATGTACAGAAAAAATATCTGAAGTAGGCAGAAATCTATTTCGGGATTTGACACCTAAGTAGTGGTTCATTCACATGGTAAATAAAATCTCAATCCCCCTCTCTAGCCCTGTTATCCCCATCACTTGCAGTTGCCATCTTTCTCAGCTTAGCAGCTTTTTTCACCAGTAGAGACAGACCTCTGGTCGTGCATGCTGCTTCACTTCAATACAGCATATCTGTATCGATTTATAGAAAGAGGTGTGCCAATAGTTTTGATGGTATTAAAAAGCATACCTTCAGGATTTCTAATTATGGTGGTATATTGTAATACCATGATACAGCCCAGTCCTAGTTTTTAATCTTGGAGCTAACTGTGTATACAGTAACTGCATGAGTTGTTGGGTTTGTCTCCTAGTAGCTGTCCCCTTGGCTCGGTCTCTTAAACGTGTTGCTATTTTAGCGTGTCTTGGTCCTGGACTCTACATGGAGCTGAGTAGGATCCTCGAGATATTATGAATTTTCCAAATGTTACACCACAGCCCTCCTGAGGCCAACAACAGAGTTAGCAATGTGAAAGACTGCAGCACGTAGGGAACTGGGAAAACCACTCTGAGTGGAAAAAGGGGGAAAACTGACCTACCACAGACTAATCATGCAATAAAAATCTAGTGCTTGTGAAAGACCAAAGTATATTTGTCAGTATGATTGTGCTGCCAGAGACATGACTACTATTTTCAAGTAATGACCAGTGAGTAATAGCCCATTTCCCAAAAGAAACAACTAATCACCTGAAATGCTCTTGGTCGAGCAAGCCATTATCAGATTATTGGTGAACAGTCAGTCTCACTAGTTTTAATGCTCTGTTAACATACAATGATGGTCTAAGGCATTACCACAAAGCATACAAAGACAAGGATGAACATCAAGGGACTGATTGGCAGGTATGGGTGGATGCCTGCTGCGAGTGCCAAAACATGAGTAAAAGCGTAGAAAATTAAAATGAACTGTCTGCTCAATGTATGTGTGCTTGTATGAGTTGATTTATGGGAATTTCCATATGGCAAACCCTCTTTTCACCTACAGGGTCTAAATATCCCAATAATTACTTTTAACTAAGTCTATTACATTTGGCCATCATATTTAGCTACAGTCCATATCAATACAGACTTAATTCAGCTTTGAAGTTCACAATATGAAGGTATTATACTTGTCACTGTAGGCCAGGGAGCTCTGATGAAAGATGTCTTCTTTTAGTTCTCATTGGATTTCACTGTATGAATTTTTGAGGTCAATGGGTTTGTTATTGTGCATTTTTTTAATGAAGCAAAGCAAATTGTCTCCCCATAGTTATGCGGAATTTCATATTTGGTTTCCTCTGCTGACAAAAAGAGCAATCAAACGCAACCAAATGAGAAACAGAGATGAAGCTAATGAAGGGAGGGGGAGAAGGGGGTTGCAAAAAATGTCGACAAATCAACGCAAATGTTGCAAAATAAGGCTTTTCAAAAATATTTGTCCAGAAAGAAAGTCAGATGCTTTTCATCAGTGCATGACATGCACATGCACACTGTGAGCTGCCCAGTGTCATCTGTGTTATGTCAGTGCCACAAAGAACTGCAAAGACTCTACCTGCTAATGACACAACGCTGAAGACAGAAGGGTCATTTATCAGAGATTATGTGGTCGTTAGAAGATTAATACCCTCAGGGGAGAGACAAGTTGAGCTGACTTTCATCTCAGACCTGCCCCAACAGAAAGAGCGAGTGTTAGCGAGACAGAAAGAGGGTAGAAAGAGGTAGAGCAGAGTGTCAGAAGACACAAAAAGTCTTCAAACACAGCGGTGTGTGTGTGTGCATCACTTTAACTCTATAATGAGTAGCCTTGAGGGGGTCCACAGTCATTTGGCAGTTCTTCATTTCCTGATTTAAAAAAAAAACTGCTGTCTACTCTTTTATCTCTACGGCAGCAACACACAACACCACACACACACACACACACACACACACACACACACACACACACACACAAACACACAGGCGCACGGGTGCACGCGCAAACACACACACACACACACACACACACACACACACACACACACAAGCATAAGCATAAACATACACATACAGTACAGTACCGGTTGTGGTCTTACCACAAGGACTTGTGCAATTAAGCCTATTTTGCCCTCAGAAGCCAACTCTCTGCGTATTTATAGGCAATATATCTGTGTTAATGTGTGTGTTTTGTGTGCATGTGTGTGTGTGTGTGAAGCTGTAATTAAGCAAGATCAAACCCTCAGGGTCGGGGAATTAGCCGTCATTGAAGATCAAAAGGTTTCTCACTCAAGTCTGCGACATGAAAGAGTGAAGACAGAGGTTTGGAGCCAGACAGACAGATTTTGACCTTAGATAGCTGATAATGGCAGCTTCTTCCTCTCTCACTCCGTCTCTCTCAAACACACACACACACAAACACACATGCTCTCAACGGCTTAAGTTGGATTTGAAGTTCAGCTGTTAATGTGTTGAATTGAACCGATCTGACCTTGGGGCACATCAGTCAGAACAATCACATGCTTTAATGACAAACCTACAGTCTCAGTGCATTTGTTTTCTTGTCTGCCGCCCCACATGGCAAGGTATTTAGATTAAGGCAGCTAAATCTAGACATAATGAAAGAAAACAGTGAAGTCTATTGTTACAAAGCCTCTTCTACACAAAGATTGTGCTATAGGGCTGCCACTAAGTCCCTGATTTCCTCCATCCTTGCATTTTTACACAAAACCAAACTATTTTAGATAGCATGCTGGCATCCCAGAGGCAAAGAGGCGGGACAGGTAACACAACAGGATCGGCTCCAGTGTGAATTAAAACATCCATGTCAGCAGCACTTTATGGCAATAACAATGGCATAACATGCCAATAACTTCATTTTGAGTCCCCTTTTAAAGGGCAGCTGATCTTGCCTTCTGCTTGCAAGGTTAGGAGCTCCAAAATCTTGTTTTCCCAATTTGCAGACATTTATGCTCTGCTCTTCTTATTTGAGTTGGTAGCTAGCTGCCACTAGCTGCTATTTTAATCTCCTGCTGTGGGGACTGTGCCATTACTTCCTCTTGTGGCTGCTTAAACGCGAGACAACTCTGTCTCCCCGGCATTCTTGCCTTGAACAGGCAGTGTAAAAAGAAATTAAAGTTGACAAATGCAAGGGCATCGATCCGCCACTCTGACATCCACAGCCATACTTTTTACTGTGCTGTCACACCACCCACCCTACAAAACATAAACAATTGATTACCAGCCTACTTGTGTGCTTCCCCAAAAGATTTATCTTAATTTCATTCAGATTTGTGAAAAAAAAGACATCTACGGAAATCGAAAGTATAAATAAAAAAATCAGGTAACACCATGGTCCATGTGAGTTAAAAGCAATCCCAGTAAAATGATGTCAGTTGGAGCACAATGTGCTCCTGTGTTTCATTCAGCACTGTTTGTGTGAGCGGATGTGATGCGGGTGTGTTATCAGCACGGTTTAGGGTGTCACAGGGTCCCCTATGAAAGCAGGATATCAGACGAAAGCCTTAGATCCAAGAAAAGTATCTATATAAACATTTATACATTAACCTGGATCTTTCTTTCTGTCTTTCATATAATTAGACACTCCATAACAAATGCACTTAATAACAGTAATTAAAGGTGCAAATATGTGTGTGTGTGTTAACTTAACTGCTGATGACTTTTTTTTTCAAAGCCAGTGCACATAAATATGATATGTGATAAGATATGATAAAATCTTATTTAGCTGTAAAAATAAATGTTACCTTGGAAAATGGAATGATTTGAAATGTAATGAATACTTTTCGAATAGCATATTCTCTTTTATGATTTTGGCTGTTAGTATCCAATTCTCATTTCCATGTGTTTTATGCATCATCAGAAAACTCTCTGGAACAGTGACTCACAGTTTTCCATTTCATCTTAATGGCCAGAAAATTAATTTACCCACTCGCTGAGTCGATCAAAGGATTGTGCATTTGATTCCCCATAGGCCTTATTGACACTGATATGGCACAGTTTGTTAGTTCAGAATATTGAATGTAACCTTGTAATTACTTGCAGATTAGAAGCAAATTATAATTGGAGAGAGTAATTTAACATCCAGCAGCTCCACAGTGTTTGTGGAAGCCACCGTGTTTCAGGAGGCTGATAAAAGCAGCGTTCAGTCAGCATGCTCTTATCTGCACTGCCACCCTGTCAGAGACCACACACACACACACACACACACATACATACACTGTTTTCCATTCTGCAAGATAGAGAAAACATATAAAAAGATAAAAACCTAGGCATGCTTGGGAAAATGTTATGTTTAGTTTAAAATAAAAGTAGTTATAATGTGGCCCTTTAAACGAACATGCTGCTATTTAATCAAGCATGCAAGTTGCCTGTGCTGTGTTGATTTGTTATTTCTCACTATTAAACACTACAAATTAGTCAGTCTGTTCCATTTTTTTCCCTCCAAGGAAGTGATTTACTCCAGAGGATCCTCTGTTTTCTGATTACATTCTTCTTCTGTTTGCAAGTCTTTGTGACTTTCTTTGTACGAGTGATTTTGGGCTCATCATTTCTATTTAAATGCAGCTTAAGGGGTGATTCTTTACCAAAGCACCCCAGCCAACACATATCCTTTCAATTACAGTGACGACATTATTTAAACACTTACACACACACACACACACACACACACACACACACACACACACACACACACACACACACACACACACAATGCGACCAAGGCAGGACCAACACACAGTAAATACAATCACAG
This sequence comes from Plectropomus leopardus, assembly GCF_026936395.1. Taxonomy (NCBI): domain Eukaryota; kingdom Metazoa; phylum Chordata; class Actinopteri; order Perciformes; family Serranidae; genus Plectropomus; species Plectropomus leopardus. The sequence goes on along the minus strand of NC_142185.1, from coordinate 14,709,491 downwards.
GCACAATCTTGCAGATGTACAAAGAAATAAACAAGCAATTACACATTACCACACGCAGGCACATGGACTCACACGAACACACAAATATATGTTATTTTTTGCCTCATCGAAAGACATGCACAGACTTTATGAAGTGTTTTTAGCATTAAAACATCCAGTAAGAAAAACACACAATCTAATAATAACTGTTTACCCACCTCAGTATCACAGCCACATTGTGTTTGGAGGACCTGACACAGCATCTTTATGCATTATATTTTTGAGTTGTCCGTCCGTCCATCTGTCTGTCCCAATCTTGTGAATGTGATATCTCAAGAAATCCTTGAGGGATTTTTTAATTTTTTCAAATTTTGGCACAAATGTCCACTTGGACTCAAGAATGATTTGATAAGATTTGGTGGTCAAAGGACAAAGGTCAAGGTCCCTCTGACCTTGCATCCGACTCATTCTCGTGAATGGGATATCTCAAGAACATGCTTCACAGAATTTGTTCATATTTGGGACAAATGTCCACTTGGAGTCAATGATGAACTATAAGAATTTGGTGTTCAAAGGTCAAGGTCACTGATACCTTGCCTCGGTCTTATTCTCATGAATTGGATATTTCAAAAAGGCCTTGAGGGAATTTCCTCAAATTTGATACAAACATCCACTTGGACCCAAGAATGGACTGATTAGAATTTGGTGGTCGAAGGTCAAAGGTCAAAGTCACTGCGATCTCAATCAGGAATTCATATGCTAATTACAGCAAGATTTCACAAAAAAATATCTAAAAAGGTAAATGATGAAGTGAACGCATTTTAAATCCAAAAGGTCAACTTTACACTGACATAATATTCTGCAAAAGACTTGTCTGGCCATTACTCCTCATCATGTCTCAGGGACAGAAGTGGGGACATTTGGTCATATACTGAACTGCTTGGGTGCCCACCTTGAAGCTGTGCTGATTATATAGATCTTCTGTTCTGCTGGGGGCGCTTGTGTATGAAACATCCATGTTTTTACAGACATGGATGTAAACTGTAACTGCAGCTTGATGGGTTAGGAAGCATAGGGAAGCATAAAACTGCGAGGTGGTAATTCTAGTTTTACTTTAATTAACTTAATTTTTGTTGAGCTGTGTGCTGAAATAGAGTTGCTAGGTGGTGTGAAACCAGACTTCAAAGCTGTTTTTACTGGCGTTTCATCTACATTTAGGGTTTTGACAAAAAATTCAGCCTAGTGGGAGAGAGATATAAAGAGATAGGCAGATAATTAAATGGTATTAAGTGACACCATCCTTTACTGAAGGAGAGGTTAGCCAACGGTGATGTGTGCTTAGAGTTATGAGCCAGAGGAATGCCATGGGCTGTTCTGCTGCTAATACATGTTTATGGGCGATGACGTGATGGTAACGGGACAGTGAACTCATCTGGGCCACACACATATACACACACAACGTGCCTACTGACAGTACTACAGTTAGCAGAAATGCTTTGGTTCATGACTTTGCTGTTTTGTAAATGAAGTTTGGTGCAGAAGATTGATTGCAGAAAATATTTGCATTACAATAAATGAACATTTCTCTGTCTGCCTCTCTGGTATGCAGGAAGAAGACGCAAAGATGTCAGAGAGGAGAGGTCAGAAGAAGTCCATCTTTCTGTCCTCATTATTGGTAAGTTTTTTATTCTTTGCTTTTGTTTCTTGTCTCTTCCTCTTTAATTTCCCCAGTCCGCTTACTTTAATTATCTTCTTAATTCCTTATCCAACATTTATTTTCTTTATTAAGTTCCAATCCCAGAGTAATTGTTTCTTTTGACTTTATTTCCATTAATTCCCCTCTGTGGTCCTCCCTTTTTTCTTCTCCACTTTCACCACACTCCTCTGTTTATTTATTTTTTCCTTGTTTTCCTCTGATTCACCTCCTTCCTTTTTTCTTCTCTTTGCCGTCTTTGACATACTGTGCAGCAGTAGCACAACTCCAGAATCATCACCATATTTCTAGTATTCTCAAAAACTCTTGTTAGTTGATCTGTATGGAATGCAGCTCAATTAACTCCACATTTGGCACTGCGTCATTCAAACTTTCACTGTCATGTGCCAGCAGTTTGCACAACTTTGCAGCACTTGTACCAATTAGTCAACCTTTGAGTTTTTCAGAGAGCAGATATCTTTATAATCTGATCAGGAATCTAGAGATTCTGTGCCTGTTTTGATGTTGAAACCCATTGGCACAGTTCCCGACAGGCCTCTCCACCTTACCCTCCCTCTCTCCTGTATTCTCCTCATCACTCTCCATGTGAACATGCAGGCTGACACTAGAGCACTTAGTCAAGAAGGAAGAGATATTTGGATTCAGTCAGTCATGTCAGTTTACTACACCACGAAATAGCAGCATTAGAAATGTCATGCTACCAATTCTAAAAGCACTTTCAGACTACATCTCTGGGGAAAGCATAGGATAATGACAAATAACTGACAGAGAAGTGTGCTGTTAGTGTCATATTGTACAGTATTACACGTAGAGAAAACGCTGAAATGCAGGTATCGATGTGTGACAAGACATTTTTCTGACAACAGTGTGCTTCAGTCAGTGGGTGAAAGTCAGTACATATACTCAAGTACTGTGCTTGCGTAAGCACAGCACAATATAAAATAGTTTAATATTAGCACCACCTCCAACCAATAGCAGCAGTACTTTATGATAGTATAACACTCACAGGGGCCTTTTTCTGCTTTTAGCATTTTTTACTTTTGATACTTACATTTTCCTGATTATACACATGTTTATTTTTTTAAAAAAATGCAGAACAATAATTTTACTTGTAATGGAGCATGTTCACAGTAGTAGTAGTACTTTCACTTAAATGCTTCAGTGTTCTATAGAAGGGCAAAAGCTTTTTTTGTCTCTGCTTACTTATTGTCAGCCACCAAGTGTTTTATGTTGTCTTATCCTTCCAAAGCATTATGGGATAGCTTGTTGTGTAAAATTTCCTTGAGGATTGGTGTGACAGGAAGTTTATTTTTCCAGCTGTGGAAAATCTGGAGAAGAACATGATCATTGCAATCGTCTCAGTGCCAGACAAAGTGCTGCTCAGTGCATAGTTACACACATTGTCAGGAGTGCGTATGCACACAATGCTCGCTAATTATCTACAGTGACCCATAAGTGTGTGGCACACTAACAAAGAAGAGTGGCAGAGAATGTCAATTGTTTTTCTTCCAGCATGTCACTTTGCACTGACTGTACATCAGGTTTGTGAGGTAAAAGGCCAGTTCATTTTGAGTCTGGTATAAATTACAAACAGATTACTTGGCCTGAGATGGTTGGGCTCCATACACACAGGCAGTGTGCATTTGTATATTTACTCAAACAGTGTCTTGTGTCTGCTGTCATGAGCTGGTTACGGGGAAGAGAAAATAGAAGGAGATGTTATTAAAACAACAGAGAGAAGATGGAGAGAGTTAGTCATGCACTCTTTTTTTGCCTCCATCATTTTCTGGACTGCAGATGATTTTTTAAAGTCAGTTAGTTTGTTTGGAAAAGAACAAAGTGTGCTGGTAAACCTATAAATACCAGCTGCTACTTATTATAGTGAGCCACAATGCCATAATGCCACACACACACAAACACAAACACACATACAGTACATAGACACACAAGCAAATACTGATATTGTGCTAACTCTCTAACACGCTACATACACAGCCAACAATGATCTCTACTAATCCAAGTAACACAGATGAAGAGGTTGGGATTTGGTGTTTGTTTACTTTACTTTTTGATTTTTGGCAATTGAAATGATGATGCTGAGTGATTTTACTCAATAAATCAGTCATCATCCAATGCAGTCATTATCGCTGCAGCAGATGTTGAGTGTGAATCACTTTGATCCAACGTCTGACATGTAAGAATTAATGTGAAGTTCAAGGTTTAGTGTCCTATATACAGTATTTAAATAACTTTTAGAGGTAAGCCCAATTACAACTTGGAGGTACAAGTATTGTTCACGGAATATATATACAGAAAAGATTAATGTAAAATCTTTTAATACAAAAAACCTGCGTTCATTTTTTCTTCTCAGAGAAGTTATTAGCCCAAATGAATTGTCGATGTCAGCACTGTTGATCTGTTGGTCTGACAAAAAAGCATTATTGCAGCATCACTGAGAACTTGTGAATAAAATAATGCATTCATTTAATATTTATGAAGATTCAACACTTATTTATTATTCTGTTCATATTTTTCAGTATGTCCAGTACTGAAATGAGTCTCACCCTTCATCAGTAAAGTTAAAGTGCCTTTTACCAGTCCATTCAACAATTCCATTATGCCATTGAGCTGGTGGCATGTTTGTTTGCACATACAAAATGTATTGATATGTATCAAATGTATTTGATATGTAAGCATATTTTACACCTCTCCTTCTTTCCCTATCTCCAGGTGTGCTGTATGTTTGCTAGTGCAGAGTATTCCAATTGCGGAGAATACGAATTCTTCAATCAAACCAGTAACAGTTGCCAAGCCTGCCCTCAGTGCCAGCCAGGACAAGAGCCGCATATGGTGAGACACAGACACAAACACACACACAAACACTAACACCCATATGAAAATTATGACTTTAGGTCATAATATTGTACATCTATACAATTAAGAAGCTTTTTCAATAATTATAATCTATAATATCTGCCGTTTCAATGAATTAGGTAAGAGGAGTGAATGAAGCTGCCAATCCAATGTCAAAACGTAATCATCTCCTATTGATAAATAACATGAAAGCTGACTTTATGAACCTGTGTGTCATTTTTGTTCAGACCACCCACAGCACACACACACACACACACACACTCACACACATACCCAGAAGTACAAATATAGCTGCACAGTGAAGAGTGCCTAAATTCAAATGAACAATTTCTTCTGGTTTATCACTCTCATTGACTTCGGTGTGAAGGCATGCATTACAGTGACTGACTTGCAGTAGTCATATCGTGCTTTACCCTCCGTCAGTCAGTCAGCCGACAGCCAAAAATAACAGCGAAGGTAAACGCTTCAGTTGGCAACCCTGGGTGCCACACCCTTTTAAAAGAGACAGCTGCATTCAGGGGTGAACGGGATGAATTAAAGGTGCTGCAATTTACTCGAATGCCACAGTATTCTCTAGATTTCAGTAGTTTTGCTTTTTTGCAGAGTGCAGATATTCCTCCCTACATTAGAGCAGGATCAACCGGTGCAAACTTGGAAAACTTATTACAGAAAATACCTCTGTACATCTCACAAGTTTTCTAGAGAAACGGTTCTTGAAAGTTTAAAATGATAAGTTAAATTAAGTTGAATGGTTCAAACAATGCTGGTTTTTAGCTAAATGCTAAATGGCTCACATTGACAACGTTAACATGTTGATGTTTGGAGGTATAATGATTACTATTGTCACCATCTTTAGCATGTTAGCATGCTAACATTTGCTAATTAGCACAAAACACACAGTACAGCTGAGCCTACTGGTAATGTCATGAGTTTCACAGATATTTGGTCAGCAAGCAAAGCAAAACATAAAACTGCTTAGGGCCATATCCACCAAACTGACATCGACAAACTAGCGGCACCTCCTGTCGCCCTTGTCTTGACCAGAAAGTTGCACATGAGCACATCCCAAAGACTGCAACCGACGTCCAACTACAGAGGCTACATTCTGTGCCTCAGTAAGAGACAACAACTCTCCATACCATATGATGGCAGTCGCCATTCAACCGAAAACCAGAGGGAAACCAGAAGACCGTCATGACTCTAGCTAGGCCATTAGCACATTAACAACACAATCCAATGTTGAAAGAACAATATTTCTATTTGCCTTGTGCCAGAGAGCAAAAACACAAACTGTCAGGAAGTGTTTCTGGTGAAGAGCGCAATGGCAGAGGAAAAACAATCTTACCATATGTAACAGGCTTGTTTTGACCTCACTCCCTCCTTACTTTAACGCTTTGTTTGCCTTCCTCATTTCCATTTCTCATCTTTTGCACCGAGTTGAATTGACGATCAGTCATTTCATATACCGTCGAGCTGAAACGTCTCAGGTGCATGATAATGAAAAAAAGCTGACAAAGGCCAAAGGCCAACAGTTTGGGACACACCACAGCGACTAGGGCGACAGACGCTCACCGATGGCCTGACACTGACCAACGGCCAACTGTTGGCTTGATGTGTCAGGACCTTTACTTGATGATGGCACTACAATGAACAGATCATCAAGGTAATTACTGTTTGTTCAGACAAGGACATGACCAGCAATCCTGATTTAGACATCTCACCCACAACAAATGCCAACCTTATTGTGGCACTAGAGAAATAAGTTACGGGATACCTAAAGTCATTATATCTTTCAGATAACATGAATATCTGTACAGAATTTCACTGCAATCCATGTGGTAGAATCTGAGGTATTTTAGTCTGGGCTGAAATGGTGGACCAACCAACCAACTGACCAACATTGTTATTCTAAGAGTCACGCTGCTAATATGGCTTAAAACAAAGCAACTAACATTAAATTGGGAATAATCACAACAATTTAAAGCCTTCCTTCCTTTCTTTATTTTTTTCCTTTATATTCTTTATTCTGTCATTAAACTGTGTTTATTTGTTTTTCCTTTCTTTTTCCTACTTCCTGCCCTGTGTTCACTAAGCTACCTTGTGCCTCTGGTAAGCATCCCCAATGATGTGTTGTGTTAGAATCGCTGTAAAATCGCTACCTAAGACAGAAGCAGCAATGAGAAGCTCAGTGTGATAAGCACAGAGCTTTGTCATAAGGAGTAATTTGGCCATTTGTGAGCAATAGAAACATGAGAGAAGGAAGAAGTTAAATCAACGAGATGAGAGCCCTCTTTGCACTTTCTCCTGCCCGTCTGATCCTCTGGGTGCCACAGTCTGTAATTCATGTGTTATTTTATTCCCCTCAGACTTCCCTGCATGTGTGTATGTGTGTGTGTGTTTCTTGACACTCTTTTAATCAATGGATAACCATAGGGTTCCTCCTCACAACAGAGACTTCAGAAAGTATGCGCTCACACATACACAGACATCACACAAGACATCCAAGGACGCTTTCAAAGTGCATCTTGTATCCAGATTGTGTGTGATGTAGTTGGGTTATATTTCCATGCTAATTTACATGAAAATAAACACTGAGGGGAGACTTATAGTTCAGATTTCTTGACTTTTAATAAGTGATGAAAGAGATGGTCGAGGTGAGGACACATTATAGAATTGGGGATTGAAGTTTCAAGTCAGATCGTATGATATGACAAAGCTGCTCAACATTGAGGCTATGCTCCCAGGGGAGACCTTGTGGTCTGGTGGTTTAAGATGTTTAACATGTACCACGTCTTCCCTGGCTGGATTTTGCCAGGGACTTCTATTGCATGTCATCACCCCCATTTCCTTTTCTTTCCCTTCACTGTCAACTTTCAAAATAAAGGCAACAAAAATGCCAGAAAATCCCCCTCTAGTCCTTTTCCAAGTCCCCACCTCCAAGATTTATGATATGCTAGATTCAAAGAGGCGACAACTTTGCTTTGAAAGGAAAGACGCTTTCAATCGGAGCAGCTTTTAGTGAACAAACAGAAGCAGAGCTATGGCCATCCTGAGTGCAAAAGATCCAAAGGGAGCTTTAACCCAAAGCGACAAGATCCTGCCGATAGCTCAGCAAAGTTTTATATCAAACAATCACACAGAGACTTTCGGACGTCACCCAGAAGGGAAGGAATATTAGATTTCTGTAAGTCTACTGTAGCCCAAAGCTAAGAGGCATAGGCTTGTTTTAATAGATAGATGAAAGTAAGAGGGAAATGAAAGATGAAAAGAGAAATAGCAAAAAAGAAAGTTTGTTTTTGTATGTGTGTGTTTTTGTACGTGTGTGTGTGTGTATGTGTGTGGCCTGTTGCTCGGCCTCCTCACTGTGAGGAATTAAACACGCTGAGATGGGAGGAGATTGATGTTAGAAGACAGAATGATGAGTTGGTCATCTTAAACACTAACAGGCATGCTGCGCACACACACATAAACAAAAACACACATAGGGACCTCTGTGACCAATCAGATCTCTCCTTTGTCATCTCAAAACAGTAATGCCAGATTTGTTAAGGACATGGATAGAAACAGATGCGTGAGTATGGGGGGGTGCTTTTGTTGAATGTGCAGCACAGTGAATCATTCTATTAATCTGAAGGGCGTTGAGTTCATTTAAAATTGAATTATATCCCATGTACTGTAGGAGCGAAGTGTTAACCAAATATATGAATGCGTGTGTGTTCTGCAGACCTGTGGCTATGGTGTGAAGGATGAGGACTTTGCCTGCGTGCCGTGCCCACAAGGGAAATATTCCAAAGGGAAGTACGAGATCTGCAGACGGCATAAAGACTGTGACGCCCTCTACAAAGCCACTGTTCGTGTGGCAGGCACTCCGGACAGTGACGCTGAGTGTGGACCGTGTTTACCAGGGTAACTGACAATAACCCTCATACATCACTTGAAACCCCTTTGCTACGATGCAGCTTAAAACAAAAAGCTAACTGGCATTTCCTACACAATAATGAACTGAAAAAACACTGCCACTGAACCAGCTTGCAGGTTCAATGCCTAAACATTCAGTTAACATAAACATTAACATTCAGTGTCAAATTTACTGATTTACCAAATGGCATTAAATGCATGTCCTTCCTCACAAAACAACTGCAAAGCCATTCTTTTTTTTTGTATTTAAAACCAGCATTGTGTACATTTAGCTTGTTCTGACCAATAGGGTAGCTCCAAACTTGAGGCATCATAATGAAAGTCCACATGAAGGGGGCTATGTTCATTATTTTATACAAACTATGCAAAAAAAGCTCCTCTGCATTGCTAATAGTGGTCAAAAATTCCACAGGGTACCTTTAATGGCACCCTGATTTATCTCAGAAATTAATTAGATTGTTGATTTCTACAAAGATATTGTATGAACGTTACCTAAAATAACCAAAAGTGTCCTGATTACATATTTCACAGAAAGACACCAGCAAAATATGTTCTGACATGCACACAAACAAGACTGTACACCATGAGCAAATTCAGAAAAAGTTGGCACCAGACTTGATTCAAAATTTTTTTGGAAACTTTCTTCCACAGGTACACGGGTAAAAAGTGGTAGAGGATGCTTCTAAATGACAAATTATGAAAGATATAATATTGTCTTTGACTTCAGAGCATGCAAAGAGAGTGATAATTTAGACAGATACTTTCAAATCCATTTAATTTTTCTACTATATCAGTGTTATTAACAAATTATGTCAAAAGATGCTACCTCTTGTTTTATCTGTAGTTTGTTTTGTAATATTTTTCATATAATAAAAGAAAGATTCAGTAACATTCACCTGTATGCATACATACACAGTGGACTTTATACTGAACATATATATATATATTGTACATGTAGAAACAGACATGTATTGTATAGCATAGTATACTTACGAGTTGACATGGATGGACCACCCTGTGTGCAAACATGCTCTAAATCCTAAAATTCTTAATTTGCACATGACAGCTGTGGATGCAACCCCCTGTCACTTAAAAATATTAAGTCAATCAGAAATGTTAAACTGTTACCAGACCCTTCTCTCATCCTTTTAGTTGCTTTTCTGTCCCATAATCCATCACTCCCCCTCTTGCCTCTCTGTTGGCACCAACTCGCTTTGTCAACACTGAACATCTTTCTTACAGCATTTAACATGCTAAATGGCAGTTTCAGATCTCCTGCTGCGTAATATATTTCACAAATAAATGTTTGCTCACTAAAATGATGATTGAATGTGAGCAGTATATAATTAAGTCTAGGAATTTGGCATAAAGATGAGATTCATGATTCTCCTCCTCCTGTCATCAGTCAGGATGCTGTCCTGCTGCGCTCTACTTTTCTTGGCTCTCAGTCTCCTTTTACAGGATGTTTTTGCTTTTGCTCAGGAGTTTGGTCGTGTGTGTCTGTGTCTGCACTGTATACACTGTACTCAATGTATGGGTGTTGTTTGCTGCACTTAGCAGAGTCCATACCTGTTCAATGCAGAACAGAGCAGGCCTGAACAGCAGCGTTTAAGTTCAGTAAGAGTCTGTATCTGTAAAAGACCTGGAGGAAAATGAGAAGAGTCTATCGTGACAGACATGTTTTTCTGCTTTTTTCCCTGGAAGCACCTTCAGTAGCACTTAAAGATAATAAATGTTCATAAGCCATTATTAAGCAATGAGGTTCAATTAACGTATTTAATACTTTATTAGTATCTATGATATATTATTAATAATGTATTAATAATACATGTATACAAATACATAAGAAAATTTCTGTTATACAAAAATTGTTAAATATTTGCTACAGTATTGCTCATGTAATATTTTTAGGGGCTCATGAAGTTGAGAAAACATCATCTATATGATTTGTTATTGATTAATTTACCCTCTACAACCCAGTGGGCCGATGATACTCTTAGTTGACATTACTATTGTCAAGTAGCTGTAGCAGACCGAGTTTTAAAGCTACAGTGATAATGCTTGTTTCATAGGAAACAAGATGACCTTGAGAACTTTTGAAAAGACCATTTATTTATTTGTGGCAGCACACCATAATTAAAACATCTGCAGCCACATACTGATTTCATATTTTTGGAGATTGACCGTTCATTAGAAGTAATATTGAAATATATAAATACCATTCATTTAAAAAAAATAAAAATACTCCGCCTGCTTCACAGACCTGAAATAAACGCCCAGATTCAACATGGGGATACAGAATGTCATCAGCTAGTGCCACAAATCTTGTGGGAACACTGAAATAATATATTCAACATAAATGATCAGATAGTTTGCTCATATTCATCAACAATTGAAATCTGTTAAACATTTGTAGTTGTGTAGCTATCAGTATTTTAAATGCAGTGACTAATGTCTAATGGTAGAAATCCAAAATCAATAACCAGCAAACAAATCAGACGTTTTGTCAACTAATGAACTCTTATGTTCTTGTAAAACTGAATTGTCCATGAGCACAAGACTGAACCAGTTTCTCCGACCACATCAGATATATGAAGGCATCAGTTAATTACCTGCACACTGCATACATTATGTACATACTCACATAAAAATTCTGCTCAAATGATTTAGTACCACCACCAGTCATCCACAGACTCTCTCTTGGCTTTACTCTAATAGGTGCTTCATGACTCAGGGCGATAATGCGTACCAAGCCATCTTTGGTGCCTTAAGGGCATCAATTATGCACATTTCTTCACAGAGGCAAACTTTTCACCTCCGCTGCTTGCCCATACTTATGCACCGTGTAGGTAGAATATGTCAAAAAGGTACAGGGAAGCCACATACCGTATACACACCTGCCAGGCTCGCTGATAGTGCTTGAAGACAGATTTTATTTAAAAATGGTCACCTCTCCTTTATCTCCACTAAGTCTAACCAGCTCTAACATAGCCGGATTATATAGACGAACAAGTTACTGGTTTATACTCATGTAATTTATGTCTCCTAGGTATTACATGCTGGAAACCAGACCCAGGAACCTCTATGGGATGGTCTGCCACTCCTGCCAGAACGCACCACGAAACACCAAAGAATGTGAGACCAACCCCTTCACTGTTAAATTTCTCCCTCCCCCTTCCTTCCGCTCCCTTCCAACCTCTGTCCCAAAAACCTTTCTTTCTCTTTTGAACTATGAATTCCCCCTCTATTTCTTTTTTAAACATTTATCTTCACAGCTTTCTCTGTCCAAACACAGACATGGTTTCCACTGGATTCAAAGCTACCAAACATTAAAAGTTTTCTCTCTGAATGAAAGGAAATAAAAGGGGAAAGGCTGTGTAAAAGCAGATGTTGGAGCATAGACTTTATTTGAGAGAACAATTGAAGGTCAGAAGTTGTGATGAGTTCTTTCAGACCCTCTGGTCACTGTCCTCCCTGAACACAAAGGAGACACAAAGGAGTCCAACAACCCTCTCTTCACCTTCCCCTTCCTGCATCTCTGCTTTTCTGGCTCCTGAGGGGTGTTTGGCAGCTTATCCATAACCTCACTGCCTCACTGATTACCCTGCATACCTGACACTGTGTGTACATGCATTTGTGTGCACATGCATGGCGCCAACTGTTGCTGCGACCACATCTCTGGACGATAATATTTACCAGAGGTTGTCTCCATTTTTCCATTTTGCATTCACCATCAGCCTCCACAATTCACAAACATTTCCTTACACTTGCAACACAAAGCATGAATGTTGTCATGTGGCAGTCAAGCAAAAAAAAAAAGTTTCCGATATTTTGCATATTTTATGTAATTTGAAATTTAATTTTCATTAAATTAATTCATTTAAAATTGAAATCAGTATGTAAGCAAGTTTGATGCTGAACTTCATGAGGCTGCAGAGAGCAAAAAGGGTTACAACACAGTCTTTGTGAGTTGTCAGAATTTAAATAATGGGTCCCAATATAAGTTAGAATACATTTTCAATCATCACAGTGTGTCCTTTGGCCTGTCTTGTTAGCTTGTGTAAAACTAATAACAAATAGTCAATTTTTTAAATGTAAATTGCATTAATAACGTTTATATCACATCCATTAGTTTTAAATGATCACCTCTTTCTCTTAGTACTTATCATGCAAAACAAAAATTTTATATAAATGCATCTTTCTTAGCCTCCTGTCATCTACTTTTCAGGTATTTGCACTACAACTACATCTTTGTGCGTTAGTTTGACACTTCCTGTAAATTGTATAGCGAAAAGAGAGGAAAATACATTATAAAATTAAATTAACTGTCCTCTTGTGTCCTCTTTTCGAAATGAAAAAGCCTCATATAGGCTTAAAACAAACTAAAAAACAGCATGAATGTAAGATATTAGAGCTTAGTCCATTTGAATAGAATTCATACTGTAGATAAGGGATTTCATGGCCAAAAAATGTCCATTTTATCAAACCATTTAGTTTGAAAGTCAGGCTCTGAATTTAATCATTGTCAAAATAATTGAAAATTATCTTTCAGTGAGATTAACAGACTTCCAATGTCATTTCACATTTTAAGTAATTTTCAGTACTTGTCAAGATGAGTACTTATTGCAGAGCTGGGGGTGGATATTCTCAGCACCCTGCTGTGCCCTCAGTGTGTTTGTCCACATGAGACAAATAAATCACATTGATCAAAAAATGAAAAAAATACATACTGTTATGGGAATTATATTTATGGGCCCATAATTGCTCAAATCCCCCTTTGACGGTAATTGGAGAGGCCGGAAATAAATGGTACTGTTATTGTGTCATATTTAATGAGTGTGTTTTGAAAGACGAAAACCCCAAAAAGCAGCCTGGGCCTGCAGATGGGAGGGTGTGTAGTAGGAGCAAGAGTTTATGTGTGTGTATGTGTATGAACAAACAGTTGCTTTTCAACAGCGCCCTAATTGTTTCTCCCTTCCATGGAAATGAGTGATTGAACGATGCTGTAAAGAAGTGCAAATAAGAGATACAGAATGATGTAACACAACTAGTGTGGCGAGTAATTTCATCTTGTATTCAGACTTATTTGAAGACTTCAACTTTTAAAGCAGTTGGATGTCTAGAGAAATGCACGTTTTCCCTACAGAGAGCTGGATGAGAGGACTGATACCACTTTCATATCTTTCTGTGCAATATAAGGTCAAAACAGCAGCTGAGTGAGCTTAGTTTACTATAAAGACTGAAAAGCATAGGACAGAGACTAACTGTGTCCTCCTGTTAACCTCCTGCTGACTTTAGTTTGATGTTCAGAGCGGCATCACTCATCTGATCTAATACTCCAGCCAGTTTAACTGTTGTAATAAGCATCATAGATATGGGTTTGAAGGGGCATACCAGACTTACGGTTAGGTTGAGAAGGACATTATCATGCCATCAAATGGCCGTTTACTTTTATCATTAGGCAGCAACCTCTTGGGGCTGTAACATTATGACAGGAGCAAAGAGGAAGTCAGGTGAGGTATTATAAACAGCAAGAAAGTCTGCATTGGGTGGTAGGCAGGGATGCTGTATGAGTTAAACAAACACAGAACTTTCACCCAGGAGAGTGCGTTTCATGTTTGATGTGAAACCAAAAGTCAGCATTGATAAATTTAAACCACATAGTTGTTTTAACTAACATACCATGATATTTTTGACTAATCCTACCCACAGTTTAACGTAACCCAACAAAAACGAAACTGCAACAGTTTCACAATGTTGGATATGCAGACACCCTTTAAATAGGCTGATAATGGCCGTTGAACCTAATAGTAGGTGTGGCGGGTCCTGCCTAACCATTCAAAAGGAGGAAAAAAACAAAAAACAAAAAAAACACAGAAAACAGCCATTTAATTGCCTGATTACATCTAAATTAGATGCATTCTGGACAAGTAAAGAATTAGGCATATTTCTCAGAGGTCCAACTATTCACTTTAAGACTTAACCATTTTTTGAGATCTTTGACTGTTAGTGCTTGCCTTTAAACCCATTTACGTAAAAAATGACAGACAGTAAAAGTGCACACCTTCTTGTGTTTATAAATGATTCTCATGAGAATCACCTGTCAATCTATAGTCTTTAAAAAACTGTAAAAAATGTGTAATTGCAGTTGTGTGTGTTATAACAATAAATAATGAGGAGATGCACAACAGACAATGAAAAATATGAAAGGATTTATACTGTAAAATTCTTCAGAACAAGCTGTAAATGCAGTATAGTTTTCTAAAATAAGTTTTATTAGTCTGAATAAAAGATAAAATCAGTCTTCTCCACCCATCCCTGTGTGTTTTTTCAGGCTGTGGTACATTTTAATTAAATCCTCTTTAGATGAGAACATAAAAATAATGCACCCCACCGACAGTAAATAAAGAAGGAGCTGAAAGCTGGGAGTTCTACTTGCTCAGGGTGAAGGCAGGCTGACACTCGCCATGTAATCTGTAAATTACCCTGGCTCCTGCCTAGCTCTCTGTGTGTGTGTGATAATTAAAACTTCAGTGGGTATGAGAAAGAGGGATGATTAGCATGTTAGTGCTTGTGCCGATGCTACTCTTTGGCAGGCAGACGTTTCGAGACTGTCGCTCAATCTCTACTGTCACCTTTTGATTTTTATTAACTTCTATTGCCATTGTTTTCAGTGGGCACCAACACCCATAAATGCTTAACTCACTATTAACAGAAATCATAAACTGTACCAAGTGTAAAAACACTTTTTGAGTCTTATTTTTCCTCCATGTGTGGCTTGATATCACATTTTCACACAGAAGTATTTATCATACGCTAACCTTTGCTTCATCCCGGCTCACAATTCTTACCTCAAACAAAAATGCTTTGATTGTTTTTTTATCTCTCCCATGCGCTGTAATTCTGCTCCTTTCAGTTTGTTTGGATGTCAGTTCCCAGATTGCCCTGCAGAATTATCATTTTGCAGTGTGAGTTCAGCCTGCGAGACATGATTAAGAGATGAAACCGCAAGACGCTAAACAGAATTCCAGTTCAGGCTCATATCCTTATCCAGAGTGTAAACACATACCCCAAGTTAATGTCTGCAGCCACAGGGCACTGATGTGTGTGTGTGTGTGTGTGTGTGTGTGTGTGTGTGTGTGTGTGTGTGTGTGTGTGTGTGTGTGTGTGTGTGTGAGAGAGAGAGTGTGTTTGTGTGTGTGTGAGATGACATTAGGCTCTGAGACCACGGGAAGCAGCAGGGCACATGCCAAAGAGGTCTACAGTGTATCAACTCTGTGAAATAAAAGACTGATTAAAAGAGGTGATTTATGAGCTGCCAGGAGTTTACAGCTCCATTAGGAAAGAGGAAACACAGTCGATGAATAATCCAGAGAAAGAGACAGATGGGAAGGGGGGGTGAGAGGTGATGGAAAGTGAACAGAGAGAAAAAGTGATGTGGACAGAGAGCGTTCCTCCCTGCATCCACACTTCTCAGTACAACAGTTTGTTTACTGTGGCGAGAGAAGGCCTGTCAGTGGTAAATTTTAGGATTCAAGATTATTTGCTTTTGTGAAAGCTTGCAAAATGATGTCATGGAACACTGTTGGGGGGGTGGGGGGGGGGGGTGTCAATAAAACGCAAGGCCAAGGCTAACATGCCATAACCAATGACAGATGTCATGTTGCCTCTGCCAGTGACAAATATTTATGGCGGATGTTATTTCTGGTGCTTTTTCCCTCAACCAATCTGTAAAGCTGCATCATCTCTGAAGCAAATTGGTGCATCATTAATCCAACTATAAAGGGATAATTTTTTTGTCTTTCCTTTTTTTTTTAAAATATGCTGATTTACCTTAAAATTAGAAAGAAAAAATCAATAGAATTGTCATGTGTGTATGATTATAAAGCCAGCAGCTGGTTTAGCAAAAGTAACAAAATCCACCACAAGCATCTCTTAAGCTCAGTAATTTACATCTAACATCTTTTCTGTCCATACTTCATAGAGTGGTGAAGAAATTAGTACTAAACCTGCAAAATTAGTTTGTAATTTTGCACATCTGGTTCCTTCATTTTGAAGTTAATTGGGGTTTTTTTGTTTTGTTTTTATTAAAATACTTTTTTGTGTGATGCCTTAAAGAAGGTCTGTGGTTAACACAAGCTTTAGAGATGTTCAAGTTTTGTTCTATAACATATTCTAGGTCAGTAAATACCCCACTCTTGAATGTTGAAGCCTTTAGGTGTCTTAAAAAGGGCAGGTGCTGACAAATGTTTAACTATTCCCTTCATCAAACTATGTGTGTTAGCCCTCTGATAGTAGCTAACATCTTGCTTGTAATAGATATATTGGCAAACAATAGGTCAAAAAATATTTTCACTTATCTACAATCAATGAACTATGATTGAAAGTACATTTCTGTGTGTGTGTGTGTGTGTGTTTCACAGGTCAAATGTCAACCATCGGGCCAAGAGAAAAACCTATAATTAACCCCGGCAGCACCACTGTGTTCCCTCATCCACATAAAGGTACACACAAATACACACACAGACAGACACCTACATACAAGCTTCATCTCACTAGGGATGCATCCATCTGACTTTTCCACTTCTGATACAATAACTGGGCTTAGGGTATTTGCCAATAACAAGTACCGATCTGATACCAGTGTTTAACTGATAAGCTCTATGCCTCACTGTGTGGAAGTGACGGGCATCATTCTTATGTGTGTAAGGCAATATCAGGCTTGACTAAAACACGCCTTTCCAAATGTGTAAAAACAAAAACATTTTAAAAAATACATAAATGTAAATTTGAAATACCTTCAAACAGTCAACGTTGTTTGTTGTTAGCATCCTCGACTATGCGGTCTACCCGTGTGCTGCTGAAACATGACCTAGTATGCGCATGTGTAATCAGATGTAAACAATGAATTGATAAGACTGGCTGCACTGATATCCCCTCAAGCTATTATTGTCAGTATCTGCCCAGATATCTGATATCAGTATCAGACAGATTTATCCCTATCTAATACTATCGATTGCCTAGGCTATATTTTTCTCTTTAAAACACATATAAATATTAAAATAATAAAAACATACACAAAACATTGATATTACTTTACTTCACTGCAATGTTTCAGATTCCACTGGACAAGGTCACCTAGCAACGGCTCTTATTATCGCCATGTCAACCATTTTCATCATGGCCATCGCCATCGTCCTCATCATCATGTTTTATATCCTGAAGGCCAAACCGAGTGGCCAGGGTGAGACGGACAGACTAACATTGACACACACAATATCATCTTAAAGGCTGATATATTTGTGTTGCATGACGCTCCTTGTGTGTGTGTTTGTTTGTGTGTGTCTGCAGCCTGTTGTTCCGGACAAGTTGTGAAGGCAGTGGAAGCTCAGACCAGCAAACAGGAAGACAAGAAAGATGTCCCTGGTGAGACATGAGACACACACACACACACACACACACACACACACACACACACACACACACACACACACACACACACACACACACACACACACACACACACACACACTTAATAAAGAATGAGCTCAAGCACATAAGCTTCTTAATGACTTCCTGTTTAATGTCTCTCACGAACTGACTTATCTCCCATCTGTATTCTATAATTAGGAGTCTTGTTTACATGCACGCTAGTATCCTTATTTTAATTGTATACCTAATATGATGTTTACACGAAACATGACTAATTTTGTTACTTATATCCTTGTATGCATGATTCTAACATTATTCACATTTTTGGCCATATGCATGGCCACCGGAATAAGGACTTTGATCCAAGTTTATGCAAAAAAGTTATTATTAAAATGCACATAAATGTAATGCAACAAAAATCTATTTAATAACTAACATAGTTAGCCGGTGAGGGGCTCATTGAATACATATTAAAATTTACCATACAAATAATTTATTTTTTTGCATTCTCAAATCAAGGGTGGGCAGTAAAAGCCAACACGACTTGACAATAAAAGTAGCTGTTGTTACTGTGTAATTTACTTATTGAGAGCATATGGACTACAAACTGTCAGATATTTCCTTTGTTATTCAAAAAGTTAAAAGATAAAATGCAGAAACAAAGTAAAGCATGGACATACAATAATGTTGTGACTGTTTATGAGCAGACCATCTGTCCTTTCCTCCCTAACATTCTCAGTGCCTTCATATCTGTAAAAAAAAAAACAAACAACAACAGGCCAACGGTCACAAAATGATCATTTCCATGTTTCCACAAACGTCTCCTGCATGTTGCTCACAGTTCCCAAAAGAGAGCCCTGAACTTCAACTACTTGAAAACACACTCCAAACTGTACAAAGACACACAAAGCACCATAATTATAGTAAGAAAACAAACTACATATACATATATAAATTACTCGAAAATGTTCACTCTGACACAGCACACGACTGACTTAAGATCTACTTTAAGATCAGATACCACCCAGCGGTGATTACAGTATTAGAGTATTTATTTATAATATTTATTCAGGTAACTGTATGTCTGGCTTATTCTATTAGCTTTAACACTATTATCTAAAGTACTGTTTCTCTTTAACTACCCCTGGGGGTACATGAGATTTTTAAAAAAATGTATTTTAAAAAACTGCAGACATGAATAACTTCTAAAAAATAAATATATCATAAAAAGTTAAGTAAAAATATAAATCTAAGTTCACATACAGAATTTTATACTTCATATTCAATTTCAATATCTTTAAAAAACCCAGACTCTCCGCACACTAGGATCGTTTGACCCACCCTGTCAAATGCCATCACCCGTCAATCAATTACTTGCCGCCATCAAGACAGACCAATGTAGTCGTGGCTGATGCGTTGCAGAAATGCTGCTGAAAACACATAAACACAAGTGACAAAGAAGGCGAAACCATAATCGACGAAATATTGTCAGTATGCAGAAGATTATGTTTTAATGGGATTTACATCCACGAGTTGCAGCCCACCCAGGGCATTGTGTTTTTTTTGTGGGGAGAAATTAGCTAACAGTAGCATGAAGCCAGCACATCTGCAGCAGCATCTCACCAGAAAACATGGATGTCATTTTGGAAAGCCACTGGAGCTTTTTTTAAGAGGAAACTTTCTGACTTCAAACCATCACATGACACGATGCGAAAGGTCTCCACAACACCAGCCAAAGCCCTGGAGGCCTCTTATGCAGTGTCTTTGCTAGTAGCTAAAGCCAAAAAAAACAATCACCATAGTTGAAGACCTGCTACTTCCAGCCGCTGTTGTATTGGCTGAGAATATGCTGGACAGGGGGTACTTGGCTGAAAAAATATTTCAGAGGGGGTACATTACAGAAAAAAGTTTGAGACCCACTAATCTTAAGGACAATTTTACATTCACAAATGTATTCTCCTACACTTTCCTGTAGTGTTCTGGGTTCAGAAAATATATTGTTTTGAAGCTGTAAATTGCGACAATGTCAAACAGAAAAAAAGGGTTTCCTTTAGAATTGTACTTTGGGGAGAAGAGTCTCTGTAGTCGCAAGTATGTATGTATTATGGGACGCTTCAAGTTAAGATATGTCCCACAACAACCAATGCGAGAATGATTAAGTCGAAATTAA
Source organism: Plectropomus leopardus (assembly GCF_026936395.1). NCBI lineage: Eukaryota > Metazoa > Chordata > Actinopteri > Perciformes > Serranidae > Plectropomus > Plectropomus leopardus. The sequence goes on along the minus strand of NC_142185.1, from coordinate 14,689,404 downwards.
ATATGTAATCAAACAAACCAAATCCTATCTAAATGTTAATACTGTTGGTTCTCCATGGCAGTCCCATACGTATGAGCATATTTATGAAGCATGGAGGATAATATATGCAAATACAAGTGTGTACTTGTGTGTGTGTCTGTGTGTGTGCACTGTCAGACCTGCAGTATGATGAGTGCATCACGGTGGAATGTGACGCTTCCAAAGCTAAAGCCATACGTTGCTTTAGGCGCCATTTCTCCTGACAATGATGCTCTGTTCAATTTCACTCGCAGACTGACTGACTAACCACTTACATGTGGTGTGGATGCGAACTCACACACACACACACACACACACACACACTTGCTGTACCTGCGGCCACAAAAACATTATGTTGTACAACGAGGTAGTGGACTCAATAATGTAATCGCTAAAAAAAACATCATTAAGTAGTTAAAGTATGATTAAAAAATAAATGTCTGCTTTGTTACTCACTGTTTGGCTACAATGAGCGTGTGTGTGAGTGTGTGTGTGTGTGTGTGTGTGTGTGTGTGTGTGTGTGTGTGTGTGTGTGTGTGGGAGAGAAGCCCATTGCTCGGAGCTCAACCGGAGCTAGCTGTCACTCATGTAGACACTGAGTTAATAAGGCTGTGAGATGAAAGACACAGACGCTAAAATTCACACACACACACTTTCTAACATACACACACGCAGCATTTGTTCCACTTAGGTATTCACTCATTACGCTGTCTATCCCCATCAGTATCCAAGATGTTAGTGCAATTTAACATAATAGTCACTGTAATCATTTTATACATCACTTCAGCTGCAGTTCCTGTTTGAGCTATACATCTTTTTCGCCCTCAGGATCCTTTTGTCTTTAGGGTACTTTAGCTCATGCCAACATCTGTTAACAAAAGTAGGTTTGATCTTTAATTTGTATTAGTTTTAGAGCTTTAATTTTGCATTCATGCACAATATCCAAAAGGCAACCTCTGGGGTGGAAAAATAAACCAACGTGGAAGTGCCAAAAACTGCAGTTCCTTTAATGGCCACTTGAGGCTGGCCGAACTCCTTTAAGATTTATTCGTATTTGTACTGTTTTGACAACTGACTTCTCTCTACATTATCTGTATTTGTGAAAGGAACTTAAAGGGAAAAAAACCCTCTATATCCTCTTTTTTCTCTTTTAGACAATGTGGTGATCTACTCAGAGAAAGACGAGTTTGACAAACTAAAAGCTGCTCCTCAGAAGACGGTAAAAAGGTGAGAGACACATCCGATTCACAAACAACTTTACCTCATCGCTACTCTCTGGTTGAATGAACTAAGATCTGACAAACTGACATCAAGCATGTTATGAGATCAGCAATGCAGAGTTTACAAAACATGAAGGGCTAAGTTGTAGTAAAGGTTAACAAATCAAAAAAATGTCTCTTCTTTAGCTTGACCACTACTCATTTTTAATACATCCACTAAGGCCCCAAATTTTAGGCCCTATGCATAAGCAGTCTCTGTGGGCACTCTGCAGATTCTCTCTTGATCCATGCCTCTCTCCTGCACCATTCGAGATTTTCTTTGTTAAGTCAGTTTGCATTATTTCCCTTTAATTTCTTTCTTTCTTGGAACCGTGATTTTCCCTTTTTGTGGAAAGCTCTAGCTGCATTTTGTTTAGGGGTGGACTAAACCAATTTGCATGATACAGGGGTGAGAGGGGCCTCAGGAAGGTTCCTTTTTTTTTCCATCAGTTCAATAGTCCAACTGAATTTTTTTTCAGCCAATTTAATTTACTACTTAGTAATGGCACAAATTATTTCAAAATAAAACTGCAAACTTTTGATCCCAGGCTTTTCAAGGGCCCACCTCCCATTGGGGCCCTGCTTAATAAGTCACACTTTTCTCCCCACTACGACAGTGGTTGAGTTGTTTCTTATCACTAATACTCCAGATTGCTACATTATTTAGTGCTCTTAAAACCATCATAAGTGTATTTTTATTCACCAGCATTTTAATTTACAATAGAAAATGGTAAACTGGCTGTGTATGTATTTTTGTTATACTAACCTTAGGGTATGTGTGTCTATCCATGATAACTATATTTATGCTTATATATACTTACATAAACCAGTGTGTTCTTATCTATGAGTGTGCATTGTGTGTGTGTGTGTGTGTGTGTGTGTGTGTGTGTGTGTGTGTTTGCATTTGAATGTGGCGTCACAGAGGCTTCGCACAACAGAGAGGAGCTTTTATCATTTTTTCAGCATCTGCCGATAATTAGGCCACCACAGAACAAGTCACTGCAGTAGTAGCATCATTGCTGCTGGCCTGCTTTTTGCTGTGTCTACGTAAATGTGTGTATGCGTGTGTGTGTGTGTGTGTGTGTGTGTGTATAAGGCATGTAAAAAGCAAGTCGAGGTTTTTTTGTTTTATAATGAAGCAGAGTCATTATGTGGCTTTGGAGCAGGCAGAGAGGTGGGTTTGGGGGGCGGTGAGGTACTTTAGATGAGCCCTGAAGCCTAGCAAGCACTGAGAAGGGCAGAGGGGGTAGGTGTCAACACGGATAGGGGTATTTATTCGAGGCTTTGCCAAAAACCACCACCAGGTGAGAGCACGTTCTGGCAGACAACAAAAGAACATCAGTTTTCTCACCTTGGTCTTTCTGCATACATCTCACCATTCACGCGCAGACAAAGCTGCTTTATAGAAGCTAGGGGCAGAGGGAAATGTGTGAATACATGATAACAGACAGTATTGCACATGAACCTACAGTGAGCCATTGTGCTCCAATACTACTGTTGTTACTGCTATAGTGAACATGCTTAGATTAATACGCTGATCCAATAAATGGGAGGGGGTTACAAACACACACAGGCTCTCTCTCTCTCTCTCAAGCATCAATAGCAGTAAACAGTGTGGTATAGCAGCATGCCAGAGGATGTGCTAACTCACGGCTTTAGCTGCCAGAGTGGGTGTTAGATGTCCGGGAAACAATGCCATCTTGTGTGTGTGCGTTCAGGAGAAGAGCGTGGGACTGGGAAACAATGGCATTCTGTGAGCATCTCTGTCAACAAGGTGCTTTCGGGAGAAAATCCAGAGCAGACGTAGGGAGGAAGAGGACGGGTAATCAAATGATATTACATGGTATCATATTGTAAAATGCTGGGCTATTTCAGTCAATCACAGGAACAGCTTAGAAACACCAGCAGCTATGGCAACAACAACAGCATTCTTCTACAAGTTCATTTTCAATTGTCCGTTCAGTTTCTTTCAGTTTGCAAAGACACAAAGTCATCCTGTGTGCATTAAATGTCACTTACACCTTTTAATCATGTGATGCCACAGAAAAAGTGCGCATATTGCAGAATTATTCCGAGAGCGCATATGTGCATATGCATGGATATATCGAAGTGCAAAGCTGCAGAGTGTGAGTGGAGTGACAGTATAAGCGATTACTCTCAGATAGCTGAAACTAATGTAGTCTTATACAAAAAACCTGCAAGGAACCTCACCTTTATAAAGGTTTATTGCTTTATAGAGGTGTTTATCCAACTTTTATTGAGGTTGCTTACTGCTGAATTGTACTGTGTGAGACTCAAAGATGGTTCTAATTTGTAGCCTACTCTTGGTTATACAAATAGGGGGGACAAAACACAACTTTTTTTAACCGCCGTAGGACTTCTTAAGACTTAATAGAGTTTTGTGATTGTGACATAGTTTTAAAATGCTCATTTAGTTTATTATTACATCTGTATGGCAAATATGAAGCTATAGCTAACACCCATGTTGGTTTAACATAAATTGTTGAAACAGGTGGAGAGCTTGGCTCTGTCGAAAGGTAATAAAATCTGACAACCAGCTCCTCTAGAGTTCACCAAAGTCAAAGCGCGTGTTCAAAATAAAGTCCAGCACTCAAGAACCGTAAAACTACAATTTATTGTTTTAAGCCATCACGCTGACGATAGCCACAGCCAAAGGCATTGTTTTTTTGCTTTTTTGGGGTTTCCATATAGCCGTCCATTCCATTCTTATGAACATGATATCTAAAGAACGCTTTAAGGAACATTCTGTAAATCTGGCACAAATGTCCAATTGGACTCAACGATGAACCGATTTGAATTTGGTGGTCATAGGTAAAAGGTAAAGGTCATTGTGATTATTGTCTCATTCTCGTAAATGCAGTATCTCAAGAAAGCCTTTGGGGAAATTTCCTTAAATTCGGCACAAACATTCCCTCAAACTCAAGAATTAGCTGGTTAGAATTGGGCGTTTGAAGATCAAAGGTCAAGGTCACTGTCACCTCACAATTCATATGTGAATTATGTAAAAATTCCACACAAATGTCTAATAGTATAAAATGATGGAGTGAGGACATTTTACATCCAAAAGGTCAAAGGTCAGTTTCACTGTGGCAACATAATGTTTTGCAAAAACACTTTTCTGGCCAAAACGTCAAAACTCAAGAACAAAAAGGGAACATTTAAATACTAAATTGGTGGCAATAATCTTGGGTGCCCACCTTGACACCTGTGCTGATTGTAAAAATCTTCTGTGCTGCCAGGGAAATGTGTATGAAGCATTCACGTTTTCACAGACAAGGATGTAAACTGCAGCTTGACAGAGGCATACAACTGTGAGGCGGTTATTCTAATTCAACCTAAATTTTTGTTCAGACTAAGCAAACAAGATGCTACGAGCTAATGTCTAGGAGCTCTACCTTATCCTGGGAGACCATAGTGTTTCATGGGAAACCGATGAGTATGTGCACATGTAAACATATTCATATTCGTGTGTGTGTTTGTCTATGCAGTGAAAATGATGCGTCATCAGAGAATGAGCAGCTGTTAAGCCGTAGCATGGACAGCGATGAGGAGGCTGGGTCTGATAAGCAAGGATCAGCCGAAACCAACAACCCCAACCCGTGCCTTGTCAACCTGGGGAACAAGCCTGACCTCTGCCTGCTCTCACTGGGCCTCTTAGAGCGCGAACGTGCCTGCAACGCATCCCCCACCACTGCAGCCGGACAGGCCAACAACTTCCAGAGTCCCAACCACATCGCCAATGTTAACCACTTCGCCAACTCTAACCACATCAGCAGTGTAAATGCAGTCAACAACAACAATAAGACCCCGGGGGTAGGAAGCCGAGGCTTTTAATACATTAGTAGAGTAAAAAAGATTTGATTGTGAACAGATCCACAGATCAGTTTCATCTGGAAATCACATTCTGTTTTTTTCACACAGATTCTACAAAGTCGAAGGAAAAAGATCCTGGATCTGTATGCTAGAGCCTGCAATGTAACAGAGGGTAAGTCTCTGTTATACACATGCACATATGCATCTCACCAAGCCTAGATAATGAAGCATTCATTTCTGCCAATACTATGGGTGCCTAATACTTCTTTCCGCTTAAAAAAATGACTTATTTGTATAAACTGAGATGTGTCATTTTTAAGAAAATTGCTTTAGGAATTGAAACTGCTGCCAGAATAATCATAATAATCTTAATCATTACCTCACTTTACAGTACATTGATCCACAAGTTAACAAAATGCAGAATTGTTCACCATCTTAGTTTAGCATATTAGCATGCTAAAATTTGAAATTCAGCACTAAACAAAAGTGGCAGCTGAGTTTTGCAAGTATTTAGTCATTAATTAAGTATTGGACAAAAACACAGGAGGAATCATTGTTGGGATATCCTCTGGAAACCCTGAATATTGGTGACAAATTTCACTGCAATCCATCCAATACTAATCATGATTTTTCAGTCTGGACCAAAGTGGTGAACCTAACAACCGACAGACACTACCATCCTCTAGCCGTGCCACTAGCATAGCTAAAAACGCAATTAATGTAATGGTGTATGTTTGTGTAAGGGCTTATTTGTGCTCAATGTTAGACATGTATATTGGCATAGATGGAGCATTCTGTATGTACTCTGTGTTCATTTGATTCATATCTGTGCACTTTTTCTGAAGCTTTTGGATAGGGACAAAACAGAGTACTACCACCAGAAATCGCAAGGAGCAGTGTAGTGTAGTTCAAGTACGATACGTCCATAAGAGACAACAAAGACATTTAAAAAGCAGCTGAATGGAATGAATTGACAATTTTGTGAAAAAGAAAATTCTCTTTCCAAATGTTGCAATGTGTTTAACAGCCTCACAGATCACCACCATCTACAACACTGGCTTCTTTAATAGGTACATTATGATAGTCTCCTCCATCGTTGCCTCATTTGTCGTGTGTGAAACTTTTGGCTCTGACTTCTAGTGCCATCTATTGGCTGTATCTACGCTATCATAAAGGATGCATTGAAGTATGAGGGCAGTGACGATTACAATGTTCGAAACATATGAATGTATCTATTCTGGTATGTAGGGGAGTATAGAGGACCCTTAATACTCAGTCACTTCTAACACTCCTGTCACTCTCCAGGCCTGAGCCCCACAGAGCTTCCCTTCGACTGTCTGGAGAAGACCAGCCGCATGCTGAGCTCCTCCTACAGCAGCGAGGCGGCCGTGGTGAAGACGTGGAGGCACCTGGCCGAGAGCTTTGGGCTAAAGCGCGACGAGATCGGTGGCATGAGTGATGGCCTGCAGCTCTTTGAGAGAGTGAGCACGGCGGGCTACAGCATCCCTGACCTCCTGACAAGGCTGGTACAAATCGAGAGGCTGGACGCCGTTGAGTCGCTCTGCTCGGATGTGCTGGGCAGTGGTGAGATGGCGGCGGCTGCCGGTCGACAAGGCAACAGCAGTTTTCACAGCCAATTGGTCTGTTCATCCCCATGCCCATCTCCATCTCAGCGCTGTGCCAGCGTCTAAATATGTGGTGGAACAGAGACTTGAAAGATTTGGATGCCTTACAGTATACACGATGTAAGGACAGATACTGCAAAGGAGGACAGCCAATATATACAGTACACACCTTACCCCCTTCACATGAAGAATGTCAGCTGGAGCTCCCCATGTACAATCCTTTCTTTACTATCATGGGTTTTCTCTGTCAGGAAGCTAGTAATTTAAAATACTTCATACGGCCTTAATGCTCTTTCTAAAGTGCTTTAGAATTTGAGGAAGACAAAACTCAAACACCAAAGATTATTCTCTGGTTTGTTACTTCAGATTTTGTTCTCTTCTGAAAGGATAAAATAATCAATATTAGTTATTTACATTAGATTTTTGTCTTCCTGAAATGCATTTTGCCTTTTTGGCAAAAAATGCTAGATTAATTTGCGCTGGACGCATTTTTGAGAAAAATGTTCAGTTCAAAAACATAATATGTGTTGTGTGCTGATCTGAATGGGCACTGAGCAGCTCCACTGCAGCAGTACTAGTTAAGTGCCTGTCTTGTAGGCACACCGGCACAACATTAAGTGAGATGAAGAAGGGTTCTTAGTTGTCCTCTCACTGATGCCTCTGATCAGGGCCAAATTCTTACGTTTAATCCCAGAGCTGATGCAACTGGATGTTTGTGTCCGTACTGAGAAAGCAACCTTATTTAACTGCAGTATCACTTAACATTCATAACTGTAACTGCGCCCTTTGGCTGTGCTGTCATCATGCAGGAAAGACAGCAGATATGAGCTCCCTACTTAAAATGCAATCATTATGCCCAGCTGGAAATACTAAAACATCAAACAGATCAGCTTTCATCTGGTAAATTTTGCTGAAGAACTTTGGGCTTTTGGTGACAATCTGTGTCTCTTACTGATTCGCCACCAGTCAGAAGCGTACACACAACATTACAGAACAGTATTTTCTAAAGACACTATGTCACTATTTTTAACTGAACGTTTTTTTAATGTCAATTTCAGCTTGATTCTGTGATGTTTCCTTGAAAACACCAACTCAGCTCTGTTGATTTGAATATTGTGTGTGTTTAAAGTATGGAAACACTGATCACAAGCAAATAACATTACAGGAAATTCAATCAAATATTTATATAAAAACACAGCAAATGGAAAAATTTACTTTTTAGAACTATTTTAGTGTTAATTCCATACAGTGCATGGATACAGCATTACTCTGCTGCTAATTTTCTGCCGAAATCCACATCCACGTTCTGCAACTTTAACACACAGACCTGCATACTCTCTTACTGCAACTACTTCCTCAGCGGTGACCCAGTCTGTGACCCCCCTCATAATCCCCCCCCATTACCCTTTTACCCCAATGCTGCGGTCTAGTGCTGCCGCCAGCCCTAATTATTTGGCGTGTGGCTCCCCGGGCCTCTAATAGGCTGAAGTGTTGTGGTTTACAGAGCGGGTGCAAAGTGCCTGTGATTTCCAGCACCCAATTAAGCATTTAGGGCCACTTAACGACTGAAAGCCCAGTGGAAATCTGTAAAAAACCCTGCATTAAAAAGAGGGATGCCACGGCAGAGGTATGACTAAATGCCCCCGAGGTTGCTGCACTGTGAACAGTGCAAGAATGCAGCCGGTCGTGGTGGAAGCAGCTCTACGGTCGTCCCTTAATGTCTGACCTTACTCAGCTTTTGTGGTCGGCTCAGTCATGCTCAGACAGGATTTAAGCTCCCCTCTCCCCTATGGGACCAATATGGCAAATGAGAACAATATGCAGCTGTGTGGGTCGTCCATCTCTGAAAAGCAGCTGAAGTCAGTTACGTGCTGTATCTAGCAAGGCTTAGGGTGGCTCTGAGAAGCATCACCTTAAACTCTGTGATGGCGGGGCATTAATGCTTATTTTAGCTCAACTAAAAAGTGATGATGTAAACAGGTGAGATGCTATAGGTCACCGTCCTGCTTTTCTCTAGCAGTTTAAGCTTGAAAACTCAGCAGTGAGCCCTAAATTTACCAATATTCTATGCCAAGACTTACTTTGATCTCACTTCTCAGGAATAGGACTGATCTTTATCTGAAGTCTGATGCTGTCAGCGTAATGCCCCATGACAGCTCTGCACAAAATCAAACACATCACCCACTGCCAAGTTCTTTCTCTATTGCTTTTTTGTTCATATTTTTCATTGCAAACTCTGGGGCTGGACTCCAGTACTTAAATTAATTAATGTGCATGTTTATCAAGCATGTATTTAGATCTTTTATGCTGAAATATCTCCTGTCAATGCAAACAAAAAAGCTCACATTTCAATATACTGCCTTCTAAGAGCAGGGCTGTCTTCGTGAAATCCAATTCAAAACAGGTTTGACTAGTTGTTTTTATGATGTTTTGTATTTCTGTAAATAATGTAATTGGTGGATTGAACTGAAATGAAATGGACCCAAGCCCTGATTTCAAAACAGGCAAAATCTTGTCTGATATGTATTATGCTGATGCCAAACATGGATTACTTACCTCAGTAGCACATACAGTATAGTAGAACATATAGAAACACACACAAATTCATCACAGAACCAAAGTATAACTGTATATATAACTTATTATTGTACATAATGTATACATCAATAAAAATGTATGGCAAAATGGCTTTGTATCTGGATTTTATTATGTAATAACTGATTTATAGTATAAAATTTAGCATAAAATCTTTTTCATGACAGTTTATTGTGGTCGACATCTGATGAAATTAATTTTGTTTGAAATAAGTGACTTTGCTGCTTTACAGGTGTTTTGTACATTTTGTGCTAGTATGCAATATCCTAACAAGACCAAGTGTTTACATCCATGTGTCAGTGTTTCCAGGTCTTCCACATCTGTGCTCTTAGCGTCTCTACACTGTCACTGCAGTCAGGGAATGACTGTAACGGCAGTTCCTACCTTTATATAGTGTAGTTGTAATAGCACAACTTCATGGAAGTCCTGACTTCTCATTTAAAGGAACATTTTCTGAATATGGACTGTGTGCCTTTCTTTGTGCATTGAGCATTTTGATACCACTGTATTTATATACCAACTATACCTGTATTATAATTATAACAAAAAGTATGGAAATCTGGCTTTTTACAATATGGGACCTTTAAGTTTTTCACGTTCACCATCTTAGTTCATCCTGGTAACAAGCTAACCTTTACTATTTAGGACAAAACACAAAGGAGCATGTCATTAATTTTGCAGGTTTTTGGTCATAAGCTACAGTTCTGGACAAATAAACTACTCTGTCTGTGTTTAACCTTTTTTATTTATTTAATTTTTTTAAAGATAATTTTAAGAACTTTTTGCTTTCATTGTAGTACAGCTGGAGAGAGACAGGAATGAGGGAAGAGAGAGCGGTAATGACATGTAGCAAAGAGCTGCAGGTAGGAATAGAAACCAGGCTGCTGCAAAGGCCACTGCTTATATGGGGCGCACTCTCTACCAAGTGAGCTAGAGGTCACCCTGCCTGTGCCAAACTTAATGGCACTCCAGCCAATAGTTGCTGATACATTTCAGTCAAAGCCACAGATGTCAACCTCATGTTGGCACTAGAGGAAAAATCAGGGAGTCGACGAAGTCTGTACGATTCCCACTCTGGGGATGATAAATACGTATCTGTTAAAAGTTTCATGGCAATCCATCCAAAAGTTGTTTTCATATTTAAGTCTGGACCAAAGTATTGGACCAACCAAGTGTGTCATCCGCAGAGCCACAACTGGTGTACAAATATGTGTGAACTGATGAGTAAATGAGAGGCAAATGGTGAAACGCTTTGTTGGGTAAGCAGATTTGCATTTAGCAAAGCTATGACCTGCCCTTCTCTCCCTCTGATTGGCTAGTGCAAAATGTTAATTATGCCAGTACAAAAAATACATTTTCACATGATAACTCAAAAAATATTTTTGCAATGTATATGCAAAGTATAAAATGATATAACGGAACAAATAAAAAGGTAGACATGATTACATATTTCACATTTTGAAATGAGCCACATATGTCCGGTCAGAAGTGAATAACACTGACATACAGTGTAATAAATTATCCTACGTGGTCTATCCCAGATTGTTGTTTGGCGGCGATCACAGCAGATGCCACAGGGTCTGTTAATGGCTTCGAGACACCAAATGGAAAATCGCTAATCACAACATTTTCCAGTTCATTCAACACTCCCAACAGTTAATTACAGATCATTAAATCTGACATATTAACTAGATGGTTCATCAAACAAGAGATGATTTCATTGGAAAAAGACTGTGGGACAAGATTAGTATACTATAACTTCACTTGGGTATGAGTTCTCACCCTACCTTTATCTCTGCAAGTGGCTTTGCTACTGCGAAGCGACAAAGGGCTCGGGAAGCCAAACTACACCTCTCTTTTAAATTACAGACAATAATTTATTGATTTTATGGCATTTTTTTTATTTGGTAGGTTCTACATGAGATTTCTTTATTCTGATTTACTGTTACCAAATTATGAAGACTAATACAAAACTTTGGCAAACTATTTTCTAGATACTTCTGGTTCAAATATCAGAGGGTTATTAAATGATGCAACCTGGCCTGCACCAAGACAAAACAGTTCTCTCAACCTGGTGGAATTTAGTTTTAGACAGCACTGAAGTAAAACCTTCTGCTGCAACCACTATCTTTTTAAAGACTTTTCCTCCACCAACAAGTAATAAGCTGCTCCAGCGGCAGCTGTCACCTCTGCACATTTCTCTGTCATGGGGCTCTCATTGTGTAGATGTGTATTTTTGCCAGGATTCCCATGGACTTAGCTAAACGTGTGTATGTGCTGGCTGTAGATCTTAAGTCTGGTTCATAGCAGGTCTGTCTGGCAGTGGAAATGCCAGCGATGCTGCTCTGGGGCATCAGGGCAGCACTGAGGTCTTTCTCTCATCGTGTTTCAAAATTGCCTACAAATAATCCATCTCCACTGAAGAGCCTTTTAGTCTGATAACAAAAACACATTGAGCGAGTACACATGTGTGCAGAAATGTGTGTTTTTGTGTCTCCAGGGTCTGTTTTTGTGTCTAAAGCACTTGGCTTGACTTTAAATGAAGAGGATGATCCACTTCAGGGCAGGGAGTGCCAACCATGAGATGAATTAAACCTCTGCCAGTCAGTAACACCTTCACCCTCAACACAACACAACTGCATGCCCACACTCATCCCCATCAGTCACCTGCACACACTTCAAACAGCAGAAGGACAAGTACTCTCCAGACCTCAGTCAGGTGTTTGGATCGGAACATGTGTCTGTCTGGAGTACAGGATGATCTGTCTTTGCACTCTTGATAATTAAATTGCTTTCAACAGCAGCACAGTTTGCAACCAATATTTTCTTCTTTATCTATAAAAAATAATGTCAACGTGTTTTAACATACAGCATCTGTCAGCACTACACCGTGCGTTTATATGAAATATGAAGACAACCAGTCAGCTGTGAGCGGTCATTTTTTTTCAACAACTAAAAAAAACCACCTGGGAAACATTCTGAGGACTGGCACAGACACTGACAGTGTGTTTAGCTGCATTTTGCTGTGAATAAAAGTTAAGTGAAATTTATTTGTATAGCGCCTTTAAAATCAACCCATGTTAAAGTGTTTGAGAGTTTTAACCCCCCCCCCCAAAAACCGCCATATCAGAACGATTCAAATGCTATTCAAATGCGTAAAATTATGTTGTTAGCTTTAAGACTCAAAAGAAGCGACAGATTTAACAGGGTGGGGGGACTGGGGGTGCTGTTCCACAGTCTAGGTACTGCAACAGCAGAAGCGCGGTCACTCCTGAGCTGAAATTTAGATCCCCGGATAGCCAGGTGCCCAAAGTCAGCTGGGTGATGGTTGGAGTGTGTAAGTATATGTTTCAGTGTTCATGTTTAAGAGACAAGATATATTGCTACATATGGAGTGTGTAAGCATATGATTTAGTGTTCATGTTTACTCAGCAGTGAGAGTGGGAGCATGACATGAAGAGAGCTTGAGATATGGAGATGTGTTGAATGCATGGGGTCAAAAGGGAATGGATGTGTGGTGCCTATAACTTTGTTCAACAGGACACCTAGATGGGAAAAACAATTCCTAATAAGGGATTGTCCTTGAGGTTGGCCAATACAAAGATGGTACCATGCTGAAAGGGGGGCCAGATAACGAGGGGAGCCAACCAGAAGATGATTCTACCTTCATTCACATTTCCTCATTGTAATAGTATAAAAGACTGGATCAGGGAAAGACAGGTTGTCAGAATGCAGGCTGACTTGCTGATGTTGTCGGCTAGGGAGAGGCATTTCTGATCCAGAGCTCTGTAACTGCTTACTGCTTGCTGTTTGAAAAGATTCACTAAAGGTTCGAACTTATAATTCTAAATACTGTGTGGACATTCACTCATTTGCTGTTTATTGAGTTGCCTTTAAGAATTCTGAACATAGCGCTCACCCTGTGAGGGTGAGAGTTTTTTTCTATTTGCAGCAATCGAGAGAAAAACTCCTTCAGTGACCTGGAAGGTAGAATGAGGGGTTGGAAGGACAGCAATATAGGATGGGAGCGGCTCATTTAGGTCTATATAGACAAACAGGACAACCTTAAAATGAAATGACAGGCATACTGACAGACAGCAAACATTAACAATATAAAAGTAACGCACACCAAGGGTTATAGCGAGGTGCTGATCACTGTTTGTAAACTTGATTATAGAAAATCAGCGTTGCACACTGTGGCTCCAAATTTTATTTTGCAGTCCTCAGGACTTCTTTAAGATCAGCAATTAAATTTTCTATAATAAAGACAAAAAAAACAGACATAAGTGGTATCAATCCTCTACTCGAACCATCAGCAAGAAAGCAAAAAAGCGTATGTCCTAAAATGTCAACCTCTCTTGCAGAGGTTCAAACAGAAGGGAATTCTCCCAAAATGCTGAACAATTCCTTTAACAGTAATACTTGACGATGCAATTATCCAGAGAAAGGAATCGCTTATTGTTTTGCAAGTCACTAACAAGTCTCAAGTCTTTGTACTTAAGTGCCAGTTCAAGTCCCAGTCCTAAATAATGGGTAATAATGTATTACATTTGCAAAAATCATGAATGCTTTTCAGTTAGTTTTTTTTTTTTTTTTAAATGAGTTTGTTGGAAGTTGTTGAGCCACTGTCTTTTTCAACCTGCACACTTTGTATACTGTAATTTGTTTTTGCTTTGACTAGCGCATAGGTTTAGTATGCTAATTAAATTATCTTTGGTATAATTTTGACTTGCTGGGAATCAATTGAGTAATTGTTAGTTGATTCAGGAAATTAAAAAGAATTCATTAATTTGTGGCACACCTTTGAAGCAGCATTATCTTTCTTATCTTTGGGCTTTGAGGAAGGTAACAAGTGTTCACAGCTATAGTCCAATTGAAGTCATGGGTCACTGGTGTTGAAGTCCAAGTCGATTCGCAAGTCTTTTTGTCAAGTCCAGTTGAAAACTATTAAAACTGCGAATTGGGTTTTACGTGAGTCCCAGTCATGTGACTAGAGTCCACATCTCTGCAATTATTAAAAAGTCGGAAAAGGTTTGGCCTTCTGTTAAGTGAAAAAGTTGCATACATTGACTGTAAAAAAAATCTGTTAAACAAGCATTATGAAATATGGTTCAAGTTGTACGAGCAATTCTTTTTATAGACCAACACATGTTATGTTGAATCAGTTAACACTATTCACTAAAACAATAGCATTTTCATGATAAAATAGGTGGTTAGAATGAAACAATTTATCAACTGCAGACATTAACAGCACACATTGAAAAAAGTTTAGGAAAAGTAGGAAAAACAAACAGAAATTTTGAGACACAGACACACTAAGTTTGGAAAAAAAATACTGCAGGCAGAAATTAAAGAGCAATATGCATGAAAATCCGGATTGACACTTCATTTTAACAGATAGAATCATTATCAGATGCAAGCCTCTCGGTCCATGTTAATGATAAGCAGAACAAAAGAAGTTAAAATAAACTGGAATCTGGAAACCAGTGTGATCTCAGCCTGTCTACCATAAATAACCCCTGACAGCTGCTTCCACTCATAACTCCTTCACACACTCGCTCATTTACAGTCAGGTATATTACCACAACTTCATGTGCTTATTGCATTACTCAAGCAGCATATTTATGCATATTGTGGCTGGTGGAAATAATATACATTTGGTGGTCCGCCATGTCAAATCGCTGATTGACTTGACTTTATGGTTGTGCTGAAGTGGAACCGCTAATGTTTCACCCTGCCAGCCTCCCCCCACCGACCAAATAACATTTTAATGAGGTTTACCAGCCAGACAAGAGCAGGGAGACTCTTTAGGGTAATTTTCCGAATTTTTGGTCCACTGAAAAAACCCAAACATAAATCAAGATCAGTGTTTAAAGTCGTGTGGGTGATGCTGTGCAGGGTAGACTGGCGAAGTTAAGCGTGTTAGGGAACACGGACCAGACACTGCTACACCGGCTGTGGCGCAGACCAGACGTAACTGTCATGAAAGTAAATAAATCAGCCGCTGACAGTTCCTGGAGTCGGCATATAGACAATAATTCCCTGTTAAAGTGATACTCCACCCAAAATCTATGTGTGTATCAAACACTCACAACCTTTAGGCTTGAAAAGCAGCTGGAAGAAGTTTGTAGATTCCTTCAGCTTGAATTCATGTCACTTACAATAAATGTGAAAAGTAAAAAGAAATTTCAAGTTGGACGTAAACTGAGGTGAAGAATTGTCCAGTATGAATGTTATTTGAAAAGGTACTTGGCTGGAGTCTCGACCTCGAGATTCCAAATGTATAATTAAATATCCAAGTTCCCTAACTAGCTCTTTACAGAGCTTTCAATGATATCCTACAGTCTTCTGAGAAAAACTGCATTTGATAAAGAAGGCCATGGGATACGTAAACCAGGGAAAATTGAGTTTTCAATATCTAATTACAAAAATATGTTTATTCAAGAGGTTTTTGTAATGTTTTGTCCATGACGCTACTGCAGAGAAGTTGTATCAGATTGCATTAGATTGTACACATGTACCTAATAAAGTGGCCACTGAATGGCTGAATAAACAAGAGCATATATTAATCATATGTATCAGATTGATAAAAGTGAAGTAGACTGTTTTGATTGGAAAAATTGTTGAAATCTTTCTAACTGACACACACACACTTAAACTGACGTCAGATTTCCCTCGATGATTAAAACTACAAACCTTTCACAACCATTCTAGGTCGTAAGGCAGAGTGTGACTTTAAGGTCTTCTTGACTGAGCGTATGACATGAATCAGTGAACAGTGGAACATTTGATTTATGAGGTAAGGAACAGACAAAAATCAAAGGGATGTGCCCCCTTGGATTCATTTAACTGTATTGCCGAGTGTGAAAACAGCCTTACACCTTCTTTATATCCTTACAACATGGCATGATTGGTAATCAGATATCATTATGTTTATTTGTTAAGCCAGTAAACACCACAACTCTAACCAGCTGTCATGTGTTACCACTCTGCTCAATAGCTCCAAATTGCAGATTCGCCAAAGCATAAGACAAGTTGATGGAGAAAGTGATGAGTGGCTTTAAAGTGAGCTCCAGTTTTCAATCAATTTGTGGTTAATCTAGAAAGCTGAGCAAGGGAGACGGATGCCGAAGAAACAATTGATAATAATATGATGATCTCGACAGAGTGTTTTAATTAACCACACTACATCTGCCTGTGACAGAAGAAAAACTGATTTGGGGATTTTTGAGGGTTCAGGTTAGGATCTAGGACAGTGTACACAGTGGCTCGGTGAAAAATGGTTTTCACAGTATGAGTGTTTACGTGGCTGCTGTGTACAGAATGTGATCCATTGTTGATCATAAAGCCTGATGTTTCCATTTAATATCATCCAGATGCAACCAAATTCACAGCAAACACAATGGGACAGCAATGTAAATATTCTCCTCATCTGCCAGCAAATTGTGACCTCCTGTTTTTTCCATAATATAATCTCCTCTGCTTACGGCTGTTGACAGTTGGTGAAGTCATAAAAATGTAAGCAAGAAAGGAATTTAAGGTAGGCTTAGAGTAACATCCGGGTGATTTGCTCAATGGGATGGGGGGTGGGGGGCCTTCTTGTTTCCACAACTATGTTCTGGCAATTTAGTTTCACCCCCAGTGGAGATTACAATTTACTACTTATTTACAACAGCGCAGTAATCTTTAAAAGGGTACTAAAAAGAAATCGTTTTCCAGTCATTTTGTATAAACCAAAGTTTTAACATTGTTCTTGCATGTGCTATAGTGCCTGCCACGCAATAACAGAAGTGGTTAGAAACCAAAGTAATTTGGGGCAACAACATTCCATATCATTAAATGGGCTAAACTATAAGCTACAGCTCGCTGCTGAACCTTTACCACAGCTGTATGTAGAGAGTATGCTCCAGAAGCTTCCCAACAGACTGGGAAAAAAAAAAAAAAACTGTTTTATAAAAGTTTCAGAAGTAAATACAGTAAATATGCTCCGGTGGTTCAGTTTGTTTGGATTTTTTCAAACTGTTATTTTCCATTTGACGTTTGACTATGCATCATAGTATATATATTTTACATTTCATTACAAACCGCCCCTGTCTCCTTTCCAACCATGAAACTACTTAAACAGTAATGGCTTAGTGCAAATGCAGTTTACAAGTGTCTGCAGTCCCTCCAGGAATTACCTAAACTCAATTATATAAAGCAGGTCTCGTTTATTTAGCCAGAACATTTCATTTCAAACATTTCTTTAGTGTTTTCTTGAGCAGCTGGTTTAACGTTGGTTTACTGCCACACTGTTGGCTCAAGTAAAAAAAATAAAACATTTTGACTGGACTGATTTAATTTAATACCAGATACCACTGGTTTAGATTGACAACTTAAAAATATAACCGACATATGATGTGATCAAGAAAACTGTTGACTGCAGCCCTAAATCAAACATAGTTATGAAATCTAAATATAATAATAAAGCTGAATTCATACTTATGTGAAACCTGAGCAAAACATTACAAACTGGAATAATGATCTGGTGGTGCCTTTCTGGCAAAATGGATTGCACAGAGTATTTAGATTTTGGATTCACACACGATTATCATGGACAAAATTTGAAAGCTTTTCTTTGACTTATCAAGCACCCATGATATTCTATTTTTTTACCCCACTTGGCATTTTCAAACATCAGATTGACACTAATTTCAAACATAGTTTCGGCTAACTGTCATACATGAAGGGAGAGATCGAATGTGAGGAGAAATTGAAGAAACATACACGATGGTAAATAGAAAAAGCTAGATTACGTTGACAGTAACAGAAAAATTTGAGGTCTTGACTCTTCCAGGTTTTCCATTCTGTGGGAACTATGAGCCATGTTAAGTAACATCCCAAACTGCAGGGAGAAAAAACTTTAAAGGGTGCTGTAAACTGTGTAGGAGCAAACTGAACAACAGTTCAACTGTCTGAAGTTGACAAGTAAGATTACTAATCTGTCATTGGCCTAGCAAGTCAAACCAACACAAGTTTGGCTTGTAAGGGCAGCGATAGCATATTTCTCTTTAAATATGGTATTTGATTAACAGAAAATTTGAGTTTTGAGTTGAGTTGCTTTTTTTCAGTTAACACTTAGACATTTAAACTCTTTTGTACATCTTGTAAATTAATCAAATGACATTAACTGCAAGTTATATACATTAGAATAGAATAAGGTATCATTGTTTGTTTCTATATATATTGGATATTTTATTTAAGTAGTGTAAAATTTCCACAGCAGCAGCAAGCGGCATCCAAAGTTCACTTAAAATCAAATTGTTCTTGCCTCTGACATTCACAGGTGATGCATTCTAAGAGGGTTAACCTGTTACCAGTAAACTTGTCCAAATCATGTTCAGACTCATCAGTTCAATTCAGGGGCCTTGACTCAACAACCAGTGCACAAGTATGATGTATCTGATAATCTACAATAAATATGTGATCCAAAGACACAACATCTGGCTAAACTTTCATCAAATTCTCTTTCTTGAAACTCTGATCTGAGCACAGTTTCACACAACTAAGTTAATCTAGGAATTCAGAGGCTGTAAGGGCCTTAAAAAAACTAGTTGCACAACTTTCAAATTCAGAACAGCACTTTCGACTACGTTTCGAATATTAGCTGTAATTGTTCCAATCCGTACAATCTCTTCCATCAACCAACACCACCAGTGTGTCCCATACTGAGACCATTACTCCCATCAACCCACCCATGCTCTGGAACAAACAAATAAGACAAGTTTATATAAAACATATGGATTTCAGCATTTCATATGCAGTCCAACCTTAATGTCCTTCAGTTCTTTTTGTTTATTGTCATTAAAAAGCTTCACAGTCACAGCCTCTCTTCCTCTGAGCACATCAGACACCCATTAAGGTCACTGGCAAGCATGATTCTCGTTTTCATCGCAGAGAGAACAGAAGACAAGACATCAGATTAGCATGGTGGAACACAAAAACAGATGGGTCACAAAGAGCAAAACATACACAACCCTAAAAAAGTACTTCTGACAGATAAAAGAAATTCCAAAACACATTGCTACATAAATAAAGAATGTGCGTCTGCATATGTTAGTTTGAGGTAGAGCCGGATGGAGCCTTGAAGTACTGGACAGTTAGAAAAGTGGTTATTAAAGTTTAAACGCGCATGAAAGTCAAAGCAGCATGCTGAAGTACTGAAGCACACGTAGGGCTGGATATCGTTTAAAAACTTACAATACCAGTACCGATATAGTACCTTTAAAACAATACCAACATCAACAGAGTGGTAAATAAAGTGGTGTATATTCTGTAAAACTTCAATTAATTGCATAGACTTTAATTTTCTCTCATCACTAGAGAGAGAGAGAGAGAGAGAGAGAGAGAGAGAGAGAGAGAGAGAGAGAGAGAGAGAGAGAGAGAGAGAGAGAGAGAGATGGATAGAGAGAGAGAAGGGGAAAAAGAGAGTCACGACACTCGTTCTATAGAACGGGAGGATTATGGCACCCAGTATACTGACACAACACCTCTTTCATCCTCTTAAAACAACCCAGCTGGCCACCAAAGTTGTTAGACGCTGATATTTTGTTAAATTTGTTGTGACATCTGGTAAACAGAGAGTCTGAAGCTGCTGCTATGGCTGCTAAGTATGAGCTTCACAAAAGGGAAAGTTGTGAGAGTCCGGCCGCACAAACACAGTGGAAAGGCTAACTGTTAGTATCACAATGCTTTTCATCAACGGGTTTATCAACAGAGTCGAGCTGTTTCAGTGTCGCCGTGAGTTGTCGGGACTAATTGCAGCATTGTGTTGATGTTAGCCTGTTCTCACCGGGAGGAAGCGACTCTGGAGATGGCTGTCACAGAAAATCTGCTGGTTTTTTTTTTGGGGGGGGGTAGTTCAGGATCAGACCTCTGGTGCAAAAACAATGAAATGCAGGTTTCGTTTTAATGGAGATGTTTTAATCTTACTTGATACCAACTTGATTTGGTCAATACCTCTAAAGTACAAAGTACCAATACCCAGCCCTAAACGCAAGGCAAGTCATCTTTATCCTAAGTGGGAAATTTTAAAGAGGCTGAGACAGCATAAAACAGCAAAACAAATGTGAGTGTGAGTGTGAGAGAGTGTGTGTGTGTGCGTGTGTGTGCTATCTTAGGTTGTGGAGGATAGACCTGAGGTTGAGGCTGAGGAAGGTGTGTGTGCGGTTGGCTTTGTGATAGAGTTCTTGTATTTGGTGGTGGAGGGAGAACAGTTCAAACAGACGGCGATTCTTCCTGGACAAAATCAAAGAAATACACAACAACCCGTCAGTCCAAAGACATTCAATAAACATGGTCCTGTGAGTCAGTCGCACTCCAGTATTACACCAGAGCACTACAGCTGTATAACTAGTTATGCTTAGCTCAGTTTACACTACTTGGCTGATCAGGCCAAGAATAAAGTCTAGAAGTTGGACAAGACAAATAAAATTCTGATGTATTTAAAAACACTTGGTGACTAGTTGACTAGGTTAGTAAACACACACTTGACCTGTTGAATCCAGGAAATACACACTACTAAACTTCTCCAGATGTAGAAGAAAAGTCAGGGATGTCAACAAGTTATTGGGATTCATTGTCTCGGAGCCACGAATGTCTGCACAAAATTCTGCGTTGACCCATTATATAATTGTTAAGATATTTAAGTCCGGATCAAAGAGGTCGTCTAGACAATATTTCCATTACTAGAGCCACAGACGCTGCTAAAATGTGCAGTACCTATGAGGAGGTCTGCCTTTAGATAGTCAGCTTTCTTGGTGAGAGCAGCTCACACTTGCAAGTTATTAGAGACTATGATACATAACATTCAATTAAAAATAACCCCAAATCATACTCTATTACTTGTTCAAAATCTGAAGTGAAGTACAGCATTAATAAGTTTAGTATTTATGTTTTATGTATTGTTGTCTGTGTTTTTGCTTATTTGATGTGCTCTTATGAAATTTGCTCTGTTATATGTGGGCTATAATATTACTGTTGGCTAAACTGGCACACTTACAGGAATGTTTGTTTATGTGCACTGTCCCTGTAATAATAAACTGTATATATAAAGAAATATTTTGCATTTAATATGACTTCATCACACACAAAGACCAACTGAATACATGACCATTGCAATCTAGAAATAACTTGATTTAGACTTTAAAATGATTTGCAACACAATCCTGTGGCTATAATTGACCTAATAATCCTGTGGTACCCCATGCTGGGGGTCGGGATGCTCTCTAGGGGCTATAAGATAAATCTGAAGGGTTACAAAATGATCGCAGGGCTTCTCACACACAATATATTTTTGGTGGCCCTCTATAATAACAACATCTACTGCCACATATTCATTTTCTATTTCTGGAGCTGCACTGTTCATCAGGAGCGCTGTTGGAATATATACCATTCAGTTATTCATTTCATCACACTCTCTGAGTGCAGAGAATACTCTGGGCACAGACGGAGCAGCAGTACACTTGGTGCAGTGGAAGTGAATCTTGACCAATTCATTGCTCTGGGTCTAAAAGTTTGCTTTCACTCACCTCTGCTCCCCTCATCCATCAATCTGACCTGATCAGCTCTGACTGGATCAACTAATCATTTATCCATCATGCGACAAAATCCAAAAGGTGATGCTCAGAAAAAAAAAAAAATACCTGGGGTGTGTTAATGTACCCATAAGTAAACTGAGTTTGTTTTAATATATATTTTAGGGGTTACAATCCAAAAAGGTTGGGGACCTTTTCAACATGTGGTGCTGAACCCACAAGCCTTTAAGAAAATGATCAAACAAAGGCTGCTTTATACCATCGCCAAAGAAGGTCATGGTTGTTTTGTATATTGAAACTGGATTGTGTTGTTTTTCTGGTGCTGTTTTGTGTGGGTGTGTTGTTGTGTTGGGGGCATGTGATGCATTGTGGTCATGTTTCTCTGAATGTTACATGGTTGTCTCCATGGTGTTGTGTCTGATGGAACATCAGTAACCACGATGTCAATATGTCCTGGTCTTTGTCGTGTTATCCCTGATAACATCTTATGGGCCTGTATTTTTACTACTTTATTTGAATTTTTGTCAACTAAAGTAAGCTAAAATAAAGCAACTGTGAAACTCCAAATGCTATTACCTTTCCTTGGGAAAAGCAATACAAATTTTTTGAAGTGTATATTACTGAGTTCACATCTGGACCCAGGTTGAGCATTTGTCAGATAAAGATCAGTCTGTGCAGACACATAAAAGAAATTGTAAGAGTGCGTATGGTTGCATGTGTCCGAGCATGCAGATATTTACTACCTATGATCAGAGACATGTTAAACCTTGTTTAGTGTGTCATATTATCAGTGTGGAGATCAGTGTGTTTACCTCATGCTAGAGAGCTTCTGTAGAAGGATGGAAAGCTTCTCCAGCGATGGCAGCTCCAGACAAGGGTTTGTGAGAAGCTGGGAGGCCGTGCGAAAGAACTCCTCACAGCTACATGACTCCAGGAAGGGATTTAAGTAGCCTACAAACACACAAACACAAGAAAGAAGGATGTTATCAAAACAAGTTGTCCAATGAACCACACATGTTTATTCTATGTTAAAACTTCTGAGACAATGGAAATGATCAACTTCATATTTGCATAGAAATGAAAACTACATGGCCGCACAAACAAACCACGAAAACACTTTAACAATCAACCTGACAGGGACACAGATGCTGGTCAGGGAGACTCTGATGATTGTATTTGGAAGAGCTTCCACATTGTCACTGTTAACTCTGACCTTCCCTTCATCAAATCCTAACCTCTAACACACACAGGGAGATGAAACAGAGAAAGGACAGCAGAATCAAACCAAACAGATGGAAGCTGCACATTTTTTTAATTAATAAAAGCAAATGTGGACCTCATGAAGTCCTAAAATCAGTCAATTCCTAGTAAACAGACATTTGTTTCTCCTAAAGTCGCATTCCTGCTCCTTTCAAAACTAACTCTCCACTGTCTTCAACCACGAACAAGGGTGAGGGAACACAATCTGAGCCACAGAGAGACTTTTTTGGCTGGTACAGAGGTTCTGCTGGCATCAAATCACAGCAGAGGATTGGACGGGGAAGAATAGGATCAGTTTCAGATAAGAAAGGATAAGACAGGTAGAACACAGGATAATTTGAGAGGGATAAGGCAGGAAAGGGTAGTTTGGTCAGTCTTTTTCCAGCAACAGCATCGCCTCACTTCAAGGTTATAAAAATACATGGTACTGACATGACCTTCAACAATTATCATTTTTTTCCTTGCTCATTTTGCATCTTTCAAACCCCAGGGTTTTTAAAACTTAAACTTCCTGACTGATGGATATTTAGTGTAATGTCTGCCGATGGGAGCTGGAAAATATGGTTATGGTCTAAATTATCGGTCAGTGGCTTAACATATTGTGTGAGCTGGTAGGGGTGTAAAGCTGCAACTAATGTTTATTTTGCTTAAATTAACCCGTCTTTATTTTTTTATTAATTATTAAATCATTTAGGCAATAGAATGCAAAAACACCACCACGATACTGCCCAGAGTGAAGTATTTAATTTGCTTGTTTTATCTTACCAACAATAAAAAAAGATATTTCTAATGATAAGAAACAAAAAAAAAAAAAAGAGTCCACAGATCGTCATTTTAGAAGCTGAAACAAAACCAAAAAAAAAAATCACTGAAATATGTTTTTCATAACTTTTTAAATATTTTTTTTTAAAAGAGGAAATTCATCTGGGACTTTCAGAAACAGAATTTTTCTTTTGTTTGTATTCGTTTTATATTTTATATTTTTATGAGGAGCTGTTTTTGTTTTATATGACGCTAAGAAGACACACCAGAAGCTGGGCACCCAGATATAGCTCCATCATTGTTCTAAGTAAAAGGAGACCATACTCCTATGATGTTAGCTTGGATATATTAATGAATTAAAATGTCATCAAATAAAACAAAAAATAATAATAATCATTTAAAAATCAAGGACATTTCTCAGGCATTGCTACCATTTTCCTGTATCTAAAACACATCGAACCTTGACACCACTATATCGTATCAAATTGAACCATGAATTTTGTGACCAGTTACACCCATCATAAACACAGAGACTTCCCTTATGGCAGAACAAATCAAATAGTAAAAAAATTGTGGTTGTCTTGTATAAAAGTAGTTTAACCAGATCAAGGAGGGTTTTTTTTGTGCCAACACTATGAAAACATATAACAACAAACATTTCTCTACTGTGGTGAGCACAGAAATAACACAAACACACAAGTAGGTTCATATGTGACCATAGAAGTTAAATATACTGCATGAAGAAGTTTGGCAGCAAATTTACCCGCTGTTTACCAGACATCAGTCAAAGCCAGTTAAACGTCGTTATTTAATGTGTTTGTGTATCTGCATGTACCGAGTTGGTCAACTGCATTTTGTGATCCATAAATGTGACATTAACAAGTTGGGCTGTGTTAACAGGAATGTGACTGAGCTTTATTAAAGCAGTCAAAATGTAGCAGTATTACAGTGCTCTGTGTGTGTGTGTGTGTGTGTGTGTGTGTGTGTGTGTGTGTGTGTGTGTGTGTGTGTGTGTGTGTGTGTGTGTGTGTGTGTGTGTGTGTGTGTGTGTGTGTGTGTGTGTGTGTGGTGACCTTTTTGTTTTGTTTTCTTTTATTGCCAACCTTCAGGTGCAAACCTTTCTCCCCCTTCCTCACCCCTGTCCCGTCTCTCCTCATTACTGCTTGTAAAACACAATAATTAGCAAGTCTAGCTAGACTTGCATGCCCCTTGAAACACAAAACTATACACACAAACACTCACACAGCTCTGGTTGCAGTCACCTCTAGCATATGGCTCGTCTGTGTATTACTGTAGCATACAAAAATCTTAAACGATATGGCTCATGACCCCAAACTTGCCTTCCACTGAAAACACACTGCAGCTGTTCTCTCCTCATCCTCCTGCACCTCCATTAAGTCTTTTGTCTCTCTGTAAAAGATCCAGGAGGTGGTGGAGGTCCAAGGTTTTATGACAACTTCTAAATCTTTTGCCTGACCATGGTTCTGATTGATGTGAGCTCATTCAAAACGATACTTTACACATGTGTTTTTTAATGTGGGGATGACATGGAGTGATACTGCAGGAGGAGCTGGTATAAATAACATAGCGAAAGAAAAGACAGCCTATAAATCTGAAAAAGAGGAGTGATCACAGCAGCTTTCAAGGCCAGGTCAACCAGGGGCAATTTTTCAGGTAAAGTAAATCTCACTATTTTAAAAATGAGTCTTTAGGTCACAGGTGAGGTGCAGGGCAGGCTGGACATTTTACTATTTAAACATATATGATAAATAAGCAATAACTTGATTTTCCAGATAAGATGACAAATGTACCAAAATGTTACTAGTTGCTACAGTAGTGTTGCTATAGTACCTAACTCAAAAAAAAGTGCTGCTTCTTGTGTTCTGAGTCATGTTTTGACTTAATTTTGACTTACAGGGTGCAGTAAAAACAATATTTCTTCTG